>NC_143558.1:1212121-1515151 GCF_054136105.1 Typopeltis vanoorti
CCAGTTGAATGAACCTCCCATGATGAGTCTGTCGACTCCATGAAGGATGGTAATAATAACAATAATAACTGGTAAACCAGAAAATAGCAAGTGCTATATACTAGAAAATTGATATCAAACAATGATTGATTGATTTTTTCTTCGTTTTTATATATATATATATATATTTATGAAAAAATTGAATGACTAGAACCGAGATTTAATTAAAAAGGTGTTAATATAAACACACTACTAGTTTCGGCCTGTAACAGCCTTCTTCAGGTGACATTATAAAAGAAAAAACACTAAACATTGAGGGTTAAAAGACTATGAACAACATAGACAGTCTTTATACATAATTAGCATGAAAACGTTGTAGTTGTATTTGAAGCTGTTCTTTCATTTGTTGCATTGTTGGGAGAGTGCGTGCTTGCTGCATCACGTGAACGCCAGTACATGATTACAGCTGAATGACTATCTGGGAGGTTGTAGCTTAAGTTGTTATTTAGATGAACAGGATTGAAGATGATTTCTCTCGATTCCTCAATTTTTCTTTCTATTTCGTCACTGCAACGGAAGATGTTTGTAGATTTTTCCCAGCAGACTTTGTGACTTTGGTTATCATCATTAGGATTAGCAGAGAAAAGGATATGACTTGATAATGCCCTTGCTCACTGTCTCTTGTAAGTAATGTCTCTCATGTGTTCTTCCATACGCATTTCGACAGATTTGTCTGTCTCCCGAAATAAGGAATATCGCAGTCACATAATATTTTATATACGCCAGGGTATTTGAGTTGATGATGACAAGGTTTTGGGTGGCTAATTAAGGAACGGATTCAGGCAATAACAATCAAGGAAAAGAAGGAGTAGCCATAGTATTCAACACAAAATACGAGGCTAATCTTCTTGAATGGCAGTCAGTCTCAAGTAGAGTAATGTGGGCAAATATGAGAATGGGGAACTGGACAATGAGACTTATTTGTGCCTATGGTCCCACAGAAGGTTCTACTAAGGTAGAAGTGGAGGAATTTTTTGAGGCTTTAGAAAAAGCAACTGACACAATGAAAAAGGAAAAGTTGGTCCTTGTTGGGGATCTAAATAGTAGAGTAGGAAATGATTGTGAGACATATAAAAATATTTTGGGAAAATTTGGAGAAAAGAGCAAAGCTAATAATAATGGCAAATATCTGTTGGATTTCTGCTCAGGACATGGACTGGTTATTACTAACACCATGTTCCAACATAAAAATGTGCACAAATTCACATGGAGAGAAGAGGCTAGGAATAAGAAAAGTCTCATTGACTATGTTATTGTTGATAGTGATGTTTTCTCCCTGGTGCAGGACACCAGAGTGTACAGAGGATTTGAAATTGGAAGTGATCACTATTTAGTCTTGAGCAGGATAAAATTGAATTTCATATTGAAAAGAATAACATGTAAGAAAGTTTTAAAGCGAATAAAAGTTGAGCAGCTCTCAGATGTAAACTGTAGACTAAAATACAGAAATATTATTGAAAAGAAAATGAAAGAGTTTGAGAACAGGAATCAAACCTTGGAGATTCAGTGGCAAACTCTGAAGGAAACATTGATTGATTCTGCCAGAGAGGCATGTGGTGAGGTTGTGTGCAAAGATAAAAAAATGAGAACTCCCTGGTGGACACAGGAAGTTAAAGAGGCAGTGAAGGAAAAGAAGAAAGCATATCAAAAGTTCCTGGCAAATAAGTCAGCTTTTACTCGTACAGAATACAGAGACAAATGTAAGAAAGCTAAACAGTATGTAAAACTAGCTAAACAAAAGTCATGGGAGGACTTTGGCAAGAATATAGAAAATATATATCAAGAAGGTGGCAAAATATTCTGGAGGTTGTTGAAGAAGCTTAGGAATGGAGGAAAGAGTGCTGTAAAAGGAATTAGAGATGATAAAGGTGAAATGAAAACAGGAGAAAAAGATATCCTTGAAGTATGGAGTAATTACTTTGAAAAACTGCTAAATGAAACAAGCAGTGATGACAGCACAGTGATAAAAAACACTGACCAGGCATGCAGTCAGGAATACATATCCATACTTGAAGTAGAAAAAGCCATCAAAGGCTTGAAATGTGGAAAGGCAGCAGGAGTAGATGATATTCGGCCAGAAATGCTGAAGTATGGTGGTATAAGAGTCTTACAGTGGCTGCACTGCATAGTTCAGAAAGCCTGGACAGAGGGACGAATTCCCGATGATTGGAGTAGAGCTCTCATAGTACCCATATATAAAAAGGGAAATAAAACTGAATGTGAGAATTACAGAGGTATTTCCCTACTGAGTGTTCCTGGCAAGATCTATGCAAGTATACTTGAGAAACGGTTGAGAAGAATTGTGGAAGAAAAGCTTGGTGAAGAACAAGCTGGATTCAGGCCAAATAGAGGCTGTCAGGATCAGATCTTCACTTTACGACAAATAGTCGAGAAAGCATGGGAATATAACAAAGATCTGTATTTAAGTTTTGTCGATTTGGAAAAGGCATATAACAAGGTGCCAAGAGAGAAGCTATTCAATACGCTGCAGTTATATGGTGTCAATGGGGCATTATATCAAGCAATACTTAGTCTTTATTTGAGTTGTGAGTCAGCAGTTAGAATTGAAGGAAGTACAGGAAGATGGTTTAATGTTAAATCTGGTGTGAGACAAGGATGTACATTATCCCCTCTGTTATTCATTATCTATATGGATCACATTATGAAGGAATGTGGTATTAAACCTGATATCAAAATTGGAGATGTTAATGTCAGCTCTTTGCTTTATGCGGATGATGTTATACTTCTAAATAAATCCGCTACAAGTCTGCAAGATTCTCTGACTAAATTGAATAGCTGTTGTAATAGATATGGTATGAAGGTCAGCAATAAAAAGACAAAGACAATGAAAATAGGCAGAATCATTGAAAATGTCAACTGTGTTGTGAATGGAGAACCTGTGGAACAAGTAAAACATTTCAGCTACTTAGGCACAATTTTTACTGAAGATGGTAAACTAAATATAGAAATAGACAACAGAATCAGCAAAGCTGGTATCGTGGGAAGTCAATTGAATAAATTCATATGGAATAAGAAAGAAATTAGTCGGAACACTAAATTAGCTGTATACAAGACTGTGTTCAAACCAATTTTAACTTATGGATCTGAGAGCTGGGTCAGAAGTAAAACACTTGACCAAAGACTAGAAACCGCAGATATGAGAGTCCTGAGAAAGATTAGAGGCGTGAACAGATGGCATCAATGGCAATATCATATTAAAAATGAGGATATTAGGAAAGAACTTGACATTGTCAGCATCCAGGAATGCGTTAGCAGAGCTAATCTCAGATGGTATGGTCACTTAAATAGAATGGGAGAGGAAAGATTAGCAAAACAAGTGTTCTCTGCCAGGTTGGCAGGAAAACGACCCAGAGGAAGACCAAGATATAGGTGGATTGATACGGTACAAAGTGCCTTAGACGATAGAAATATAAGATCTGATAATGTTGGAGTCTTGACAAGTAACAGACTGATTTGGAGGAAAATTGTAGATAGGAAATTAGTAATGATGTAATTTTTTCATGTAGTACTGTCATATCCTGTACACCCCTTGAGGGTACATGGCAGGAATTTGATGATGATGATGATGATCTTTGGAAGTGGAGTGAACAAGGTTCTGATATTGTATTTTTTTAGAACTTTTGCTAATTTATGTGAAACAGTACTTATGTAAGGAATAGATATATTGCTTTTGAATCTATTTGTTTCTTCTGAGTGATGTCTAGGAGGATTAAGAAGGAATTTGTTAATGATTTTCTTGGAATATTCATTAACTTCGAAAGACGTTTTCAGATGGTTTATTTCTGTAAGCAGTTCATTTGGATCATCAAGAAGAGAACGGGCTCTATGTCCCAAGGTGGAAATTATTCCAAGCTTATGAGGAGGGAAATGATGGGACTGACTGTGCAGATATCTGTTGGTATGTGTGGGTTTTCTATATATCGATATTTTTAGTTTACCAGAAGAGCGAGTCAGTTTGACATCAAGAAAAGGCAAGGAATTATCCATTTCAAGCTCAGCAGTAAACTTAATACTTTGATGTCGGCTATTGATATTGGATACTAAACGCACTCTCGCTTTTCTTTTCAATAAAAAAAGAACCATAGCTGAAATACTGGAAGAATCTCTAGATAATGAAAGTTGGCATACCTTTAATACATACTGTGAATCTCAAGCAGCAAGAATACAATACAATAACAAAGTAAATCTTATAAGAAAATTTGAAACGTTAAAGAGATTACAAAATAATAGGAACTCAAAACCACACATCAATATTGACAAAGTCGTTATCAACAAATCCTCCTACATACTTTCAGATGTAGAACAAAGCGTCCTTAGTAAAGGTCTAAACTTCATTCCTTCTCGAAAATTAATACCAAAGGAGACACTACTTACAAAAATAGAAAAAGCTGCTTCTTTTCTCCCTCCACAAGATGCAAACCTTCTACGTATTGAATCAATCTTTATTATCAATAACGCAAAACCACCTGCAGACAACATTACTTCAACTGAATGCAAAGCTATTAAAAGTTTAAAAAACAACAGAGATATAATCATCCTCCCTGCAGATAAAGGAAATGCAACAGTCATCCTGAACTCCGAAGATTACAAGAATAAAATGATTGAATTACTACATAATGATACCTACTCAATACTTGAGAGAGAGATCCAACTCGTGAACTTCAAAATCGTACAAACAACTTATTAAAAACAACAACTGAATTATCCCGAAACGTCCGTTTATCTCTACGCTCTCTCCATCCGTTAATTCCTCGCATATATGGTGTTCCTAAAATCCATAAAGAGAACACCCCATTACGCCCAATTGTAGAAGGTATCGATTCTCCTACATACAATCTTTCAAAATACCTTGCCAAATACCTCAAAAGTTTTTCAGGGAAATCACCATCCTTTATCAAGAACACTACGGAATTTGTTACATACGTCAAGGATATTACAGTTGATGAAAATGACATCATGGCTAGCTTGGACATAACTTCTTTGTTCACTAATGTCCCAACAGATGAAGTCCTAACATTACTCAAGGACAAGTTATCCAAAAAAATGTTAGCCTTGCTTACACATTGCATCAGGTCCGGTTACTTCAAATTTCAAGATAATATATACAAACAAAATCATGGACTGACTATGGGTAATCCTTTATCTCCGGTTCTTGCAAATATTTACTTAGAAGATTTTGAAACCAAGGCTATCTCTTCCTTTATTTTAACACCTAAAGTTTGGAAACGTTATGTGGATGATGTCTTCATTGTTTGGAGCCATGGACATGAATCCCTTATGGTTTTCCTCGAACATCTCAATAGCCGACATCAAAGTATTAAGATTACTGCTGAGCTTGAAACGGATAATTCCTTGCCTTTTCTTGATGTCAAACTGACTCGCTCTTCTGGTAAACTAAAAATATCGATATATAGAAAACCTACACATACCAACAGATATCTGCACAGTCAGTCCCATCATTTCCCTCCTCATAAGCTTGGAATAATTTCCACCTTGGGACATAGAGCCCGTTCTCTTCTTGATGATCCAAATGAACTGCTTACAGAAATAAACCATCTGAAAACGTCTTCCGAAGTTAATGGATATTCCAAGAAAATCATTAACAAATTCCTTCTTAATCCTCCTAGACATCACTCAGAAGAAACAAATAGATTCAAAAGCAATATATCTATTCCTTACATAAGTGCTGTTTCACATAAATTAGCAAAAGTTCTAAAAAAATACAATATCAGAACCTTGTTCACTCCACTTCCAAAGATCCGTTCCTTAATTAGCCACCCAAAACCTTGTCATCATCAACTCAAATACCCTGGCGTATATAAAATATTATGTGACTGCGATATTCCTTATTTCGGGCAGACAGACAAATCTGTCGAAATGCGTATGGAAGAACACATGAGAGACATTACTTACAAGAGACAGTGAGCAAGGGCATTATCAAGTCATATCCTTTTCTCTGCTAATCCTAATGATGATAACCAAAGTGACAAAGTCTGCTGGGAAAAATCTACAAACATCTTCCGTTGCAGTGACAAAATAGAGAGAAAAATTGAGGAATCGAGAGAAATCATCTTCAATCCTGTTCATCTAAATAACAACTTAAGCTACAACCTCCCAGATAGTCATTCAGCTGTAATCATGTACTGGCGTTCACGTGATGCAGCAAGCACGCACTCTCCCAACAATGCAACAAATGAAAGAACAGCTTCAAATACAACTACAACGTTTTCATGTTAATTATGTATAAAGACTGTCTATGTTGTTCATAGTCTTTTAACCCTCAATGTTTAGTGTTTTTTCTTTTATAATGTCACCTGAAGAAGGCTGTTACAGGCCGAAACTAGTAGTGTGTTTATATTAAGACCTTTTTAATTAAATCTCGGTTCTAGTCATTCAATTTTTTCATAAAACTATGTATGTTAACCGAGTCAATGATCATTTTGTCATCATATATATATCATCATCATCATCATCATCAAATTCCTGCCATGTACCCTCAAGGGGTGTACAGGATATGACAGTACTACAAGAAAAAATTACATCATTACTAACTTCCTATCTACAATTTTCCTCCAAATCAGTCTGTTACTTGTCAAGACTCCAACATTATCAGATCTTATATTTCTATCGTCTAAGGCACTTTGTACCGTATCAATCCACCTATATCTTGGTCTTCCTCTGGGTCGTTTTCCTGCCAACCTGGCAGAGAACATTTGTTTTGCTAATCTTTCCTCTCCCATTCTATTTAAGTGACCATACCATCTGAGATTAGCTCTGCTAACGCATTCCTGAATGCTGACAATGTCAAGTTCTTTCCTAATATCCTCATTTTTAATATGATATTGCCATTGATGCCATCTGTTCACGCCTCTAATCTTTCTCAGGACTCTCATATCTGCGGTCTCTAGTCTTTGGTCAAGTGTTTTACTTCTGACCCAGCTCTCAGATCCATAAGTTAAAATTGGTTTGAACACAGTCTTGTATACAGCTAATTTAGTGTTCCGACTAATTTCTCTCTTATTCCATATGAATTTATTCAATTGACTTCCCACCATACCAGCTTTGCTGATTCTGTTGTCTATTTCTATATTTAGTTTACCATCTTCAGTAAAAATTGTGCCTAAGTAGCTGAAATGTTTTACTTGTTCCACAGGTTCTCCATTCACAACACAGTTGACATTTTCAATGATTCTGCCTATTTTCATTGTCTTTGTCTTTTTATTGCTGACCTTCATACCATATCTATTACAACAGCTATTCAATTTAGTCAGAGAATCTTGCAGACTTGTAGCAGATTTATTTATAAGTATAACATCATCCGCATAAAGCAAAGAGCTGACATTAACATCTCCAATTTTGATATCAGGTTTAATACCACATTCCTTCATAATGTGATCCATATAGATAATGAATAACAGAGGGGATAATGAACATCCTTGTCTCACACCATATTTAACATTAAACCATCTTCCTGTACTTCCTTCAATTCTAACTGCTGACTCACAACTCAAATAAAGACTAAGTATTGCTTGATATAATGCCCTATTGACACCATATAACTGCAGCGTATTGAATAGCTTCTCTCTTGGCACCTTGTCATATGCCTTTTCCAAATCGACAAAACTTAAATACAGATCTTTGTTATATTCCCATGCTTTCTCGACTATTTGTCGTAAAGTGAAGATCTGATCCTGACAGCCTCTATTTGGCCTGAATCCAGCTTGTTCTTCACCAAGCTTTTCTTCCACAATTCTTCTCAACCGTTTCTCAAGTATACTTGCATAGATCTTGCCAGGAACACTCAGTAGGGAAATACCTCTGTAATTCTCACATTCAGTTTTATTTCCCTTTTTATATATGGGTACTATGAGAGCTCTACTCCAATCATCGGGAATTCGTCCCTCTGTCCAGGCTTTCTGAACTATGCAGTGCAGCCACTGTAAGACTCTTATACCACCATACTTCAGCATTTCTGGTCGAATATCATCTACTCCTGCTGCCTTTCTACATTTCAAGCCTTTGATGGCTTTTTCTACTTCAAGTATGGATATGTATTCCTGACTGCATGCCTGGTCAGTGTTTTTTATCACTGTGCTGTCATCACTGCTTGTTTCATTTAGCAGTTTTTCAAAGTAATTACTCCATACTTCAAGGATATCTTTTTCTCCTGTTTTCATTTCACCTTTATCATCTCTAATTCCTTTTACAGCACTCTTTCCTCCATTCCTAAGCTTCTTCAACAACCTCCAGAATATTTTGCCACCTTCTTGATATTTATTTTCTATATTCTTGCCAAAGTCCTCCCATGACTTTTGTTTAGCTAGTTTTACACACTGTTTAGCTTTCTTACATTTGTCTCTGTATTCTGTAAGAGTAAAAGCTGACTTATTTGCCAGGAACTTTTGATATGCTTTCTTCTTTTCTTTCACTGCCTCTTTAACTTCCTGTGTCCACCAGGGTGTTCTGATTTTTTTATCTTTGCACACAACCTCACCACATGCCTCTCTGGCAGAATCAATCAATGTTTCCTTCAGAGTTTGCCACTGAATCTCCAAGGTTTGATTCCTGTTCTCAAACTCTTTCATTTTCTTTTCAATAATATTTCTGTATTTTAGTCTACAGTTCACATCTGAGAGCTGCTCAACTTTTATTCGCTTTAAAACTTTCTTACATGTTATTCTTTTCAATATGAAATTCAATTTTATCCTGCTCAAGACTAAATAGTGATCACTTCCAATTTCAAATCCTCTGTACACTCTGGTGTCCTGCACCAGGGAGAAAACATCACTATCAACAATAACATAGTCAATGAGACTTTTCTTATTCCTGGCCTCTTCTCTCCATGTGAATTTGTGCACATTTTTATGTTGGAACATGGTGTTAGTAATAACCAGTCCATGTCCTGAGCAGAAATCCAACAGATATTTGCCATTATTATTAGCTTTGCTCTTTTCTCCAAATTTTCCCAAAATATTTTTGTATGTCTCACAATCATTTCCTACTCTACTATTTAGATCCCCAACAAGGACCAACTTTTCCTTTTTCATTGTGTCAGTCGCTTTCTCTAAAGCCTCAAAAAATTCCTCCACTTCTACCTTAGTAGAACCTTCTGTGGGACCATAGGCACAAATAAGTCTCATTGTCCAGTTCCCCATTCTCATATTTGCCCACATTACTCTACTTGAGACTGACTGCCATTCAAGAAGATTAGCCTCGTATTTTGTGTTGAATACTATGGCTACTCCTTCTTTTCCTTGATTGTTATTGCCTGAATATAACATTTTGTATTTATTGCTCAGAAAGATATCACCAGTTTTGGTCTTTTTTGTTTCAGTCACCCCTATTATGTCGATCTGGTACTTATCTAATTCCTCAGCTAGCTCCATTTCTTTGCCATTCAGGCTTCTTACGTTGATAGTACCGATCTTTAACTCTGGTGATGTTGAGTTGGGGTTTGTTTTCAGATTTGTTCCAGTAGCTGACTTTTCGCTGTTCGCCCTGGTTCCCTGGCGAAAACAACGGGGGCCTTGTTTAACCGGGCAACGCCCCAGCCGGCATGAAATTTTGTCATGTTGTACCATCATTTTTTATTTTGGTTTAACCAATAAGAATACAATTTGGTCGGCTAAATCCCAAATTGCCAGCCCATCCTCGTTCGTTCAGTATCAAATTAGATACCCAACAGGGTGCACCACGAGAAGGTGAGGATTGGACATTAGGTCAGAAGCCCTGGTCGGTTCTCCGCATTCCTTTAAAGGCTATGTGGAGGTCTCCTCTCAGTTATACAGCTTTGACCCTTAAGCACCCCTCATATATATATATATATATATATATATATATATGCTAAGAATAAAAAATTCCCCGAGAAGATGAAAGGAAAATTTTCTAATCCTTTTTTCAACCGGTTCCCGAGTTAGTTGATCTCTGGCATGTGCAAGAGGGTTTTTTCCCTCCCAGGGTGGCATTTGTTGAGCCTTCACTGTGTGCTGCTTAATTAGTGATAGGTTTGGGCCAGCTATCTCTAACTGGCTACCAGTGGAAATTGAACTGCCCACTCAGTCTCCAAAAAGTTAGATAGGGCTAAAATGACCTCGTCTACTCCCTATATGAAAATAAAAAGGAGTTAGCTGATTTGATTTGAAAACCTCCCAAACTTTTGAAATCAGGAGGCAATCATTCCATTTTGTTTCTCTCACTGGGCAGCCTATTGCCCAAAATTTGCTAAATTACAATCACAAAGAATCCAATAGAGAGCCTGTGTAGGTCAGTGGATGTGGCGTTTGCATACCACGGCGCTTGGCCGTACGAAGGAAGACTTGGTTTCTAGTCGGCGACTAGAGGAAATTTTTCTAAGCCTTTTTTCGACCGGTTCCTGAGTTAGTCAATCTCTAGCACGGGCAAGCGGGTTTTTCCTCCCGTAAACTCAAGAAAATCGACTGTAGAACCCACATTATTTCAGACATTAAATATATTGTGTAAGGGTTAGGGACCACGAGATGGCGGCACATTTGAGCCGTCTCTCTTCACTGTGGACCGCTTAATTAGTGATAGCCTTGGGCCATCTATCTCTGATTGGTACCAGTGGAGATTGAACTGCCTACTTAGTCTCCAAAAAGTTAGATAGGGCTAAATGGCCTCGCCTACTCCCCGTATACGGGAATAAAAAGGTGTTAGCTGAATTTTTTTTAGAAAAATCCAATAAACATAGGACAGAAGTTTCCTTTTGTGACAGTAAAAAATTAGAAAATAATTTTGTTGACAGGAAAATATGTTGATATCAGGTAAAACTTCAACATTCTCTGTCAACAGCTTCTGAGATGCCCAAAATGAATGAAATTGTAGCTCTGCATTGTGGTAACTTTGGGCGCAGGAATGAAAGAATGCAAATTCCACTGAATATGTCATGTTGCAGCCACTGAATTCCATTAAGGATGTAAGTAAAAAAAGCTTTTTGCAGCAAAGATCAAGACAAGGAATAAGTGTGTTTCGTTAACCAAATTTTGACAACACTGATTGTCTGAGAGGAATAACAAGTAGGACTTTTATGTATATATCTCCTGGTGAAAGAAGGGTTATGATAAATGCTAGTAAAGCAAACCAAAAGCAGTATGGGTAAGCAAGAATATCTGAGGATGGTAACCTCCCAGACCTCTCCTTTTATAATCTGAATGAATTTGCATGAAGATTGTTGGTTTGTTATAAGGAGATGGTTAGTTTATTTTTAGAATGAGACATGATAACATATTATTTACATAGCATAGTCAGGAGATTTAAGAATGAATGGTGGTAAACAAAGTATCCCCATATGATTTAAATAGTAATGAGTCAATCTTATAGCATAACTATGATAGCATAAAAAATTCACTATTTTCACATATCAGGAGCAAAAGGTTAGCTTTGACACTGCATCTCTCTCTCTGTAAAGAGAGAGATGTCAAAGATAACAGATCATCAGAGAACTAAATACCTTTGTTCTCTTATAAGAATTGTGTCGAGTACTTGATAAATGAAATAATTGATCACTATTTAAGTATTAGCAGTATAGAACTAAATATTACACTGATAAAAATATGCATAAATAAATTTTTAAAAAAACTGAAGTTCAAGCAGTAGTAAATGAACTATACTCCAAATATACACAAATATTACTCAAGCAAAAAAAAAAAAAAAAAAAATGTAAGTGTTTAAAAACAAGAACCAAACCATCGAGCATCAGTGGCAAACTGAAAAAAACATTGATTCAAGTGGCAGGGAGCATGTGCTGAAGATGTTCAGAAGGAAAAAACATAACTTTGTGGTGGAATTGAAGATTAAAAAGGCAATCCTGAAAAAGAAGAGAATGTATTGGAAGTTCCTAGCAAGGCTGGTGGTAAGGCTTATACTCTGGCTATTTGTAACTAGTTTTTTTTTTTTTTTTATGAAATTACAATGCAAACTAATATTAACTACAATAAATTTAATTAATATTTCCAAAATTTTGGCTAAGTGAAATTGCCATCATCAGGGAACAACACAATACAATATATGCATGCAGGCACTCCACTGAGTAATGAAGCTGAAGCATCGTAACTGAAAGTAAGCCTGAATTCCTAAATAGTACCTTTAGTGGGCTAAAATGAATGTCCTTAGCTGAAGTATACAGGATGAAAGCTCCCCAAATTTGTTGAGATGTGTGTGGTTTCTTAAGGCAGAAGCAGATTCCTTTTGCATTTATTTCTGATGTAATGGAGAGTAGAGTTGCCTTCTTCCAGCTCATTCTGTAGTTGGTATCCAAAGCATGGTCAACAATCTTGAGTGACTGTAGTGGTAAAAACAGATACAGTATTTATGTTCAGTAATTCTGATGGTGGCTGTCCTGCCTGTTTGGACACAGCAGGATAGTTTACAACTACAAGTGACCAGGTAAAACACCTGGCAAGTCTAAAGACTATGAAGCAGATAAGGGTTGCCAATTATTTACTTGGTCTGTAAGTGGTTGTACAGTTGTATTTTTTTTTTTTTTTTTAGGATTTTAGTTAGTTTTTTAGATGTGCCTTGGATATACGGAATCGTGATAGCTTTGTGTAGTCTCTGTTCTAAAGTGAGGGTTGGTGGTTTTAATATTTTTGGATATGGTGGAAATAGTAGCCATTAGCAAAGAAGGTTTTGTGAATGTGGTGAAGTTCAGTGGAGGGGGAATTGTTATCTGAATGAATTCTTTTATTCCCTACTATACAGAATTTTAATAATCCCACACTGTTGGGAGGTGATGGTTGGTGAATGTATCTACCAGTGTGTGTAGGAGGCTTTCTGTAAACAGAGAATGCCAGGTATCCATCAGGCTGGTGTGCAATTAAAGTGTCCAGGAAGGGGGGACTGTTGTTATTTCCTTTTCAAAGGTGAACTAGATCCTGAAATGTTGAGAGCATCCAGGCATGTGGCCAAATGGAGAAGTGTAGACAAACAGTGGGTCTATGTGGAGCAGAGTTTGAGGCTTTTTCTTCAAAAGTCTCAATGAAGTAATTAGCCAGAGGAAGGAAGCAGAGAGCCCATGGGTATCCACCTTCTATATGTCTGTATCATTTCATTTTCCTTGCCAAACAAAAGTACTTGAATTCATGATGAAATTAAACAGGGCTGAAATATTGGGATAGCTTGAATAAGCTCTAGTGTCTTTAAGACACTAGTGGTATCGAAAGTAGACATAAAAACTGACTATAATGTCAGTGTTGGAGTGCGAGACTTTCTAAACTGGCTTTAAAATGAGCTGAGTTTTTGTGTATGAAGATGCTGCTAGCATACTGGAAAAGTTAAATGTCTGTCCAATTTGCTTTGCATGTGGATAAATCAATGACATCTACAATTCGGTGTAATAATGGCACATTTGGGGGGGGGGTTAGTTTAGAGGCCAGGAAACGACCTTAAGAAGTCGGCGAAGTGATCTGATCTAATCTGTGTAATGGTAGTATCAGTCTAAGGGAAAGTAAGTTGAGTGGTCTTTAAGTAAAGAGGCAAGTTTTAATGTGGAATTATGGTGGTTCAGAACCACTGTAGTATCTCCCTTATCAGATTTACTATTATTACAGTATTAGTATTCAATTATTCTTCTTCATTTCCTGTAGTGCTTCATATTCCTTGCAGGAGAAGTTACTTTTTAGTAGTTATTGTTAAATAATGTGGATAGGAAGGCTAAAAATCCCAAGTTCAAGCTGAATCTAATTTTTTCTGTACCATTTTTTGTAGGTACAAAAGGGAGTGAACTAATTGCTTCCACATTAATGGCAAAGGAAATTTATTACAGTGTTTAATTGATATTGTTGAGGCTTAAGCAAATTTTTTTTAGAAGATTAGCAAACTTCACCACTTAGCCCATATAAATAATTGGCATCCCTTATATGCTATAGTAGACACCATCCACAGTTCCTAGATCTTCCAGGTGTTATCACATAGCAACTTCGGAAATTATTTTCATGCATCAGCAATAGCAAATATAATGGTCAAGTTCTTAGCATAAACATTACCGGTGCTTTGACCTTTGCTTCTGTACTAATGGCTTTTTAGTGTTCTTAATCTTCTTGGTGTTGCATCTTAGTATCTTTTTCATTTATTTCTTCAAAATGAAAACTATGTATGTTGTTTTCTGGAATACGAGTGCCCTTCAGTGGTTGTTTTTGAAGTTAGTTCTTGTCGTTATATTATGTACGTTAGTTACCGAGAAGACAGGGTCGGAATCAGATGTGTAACGGTGGAAGACAAGACGAAGATAACAAACTTTCATTATTTTGTTTTATTTATATTTAGTATACTTAAATGTGCCTTAGATGATAGAAATATAAGATCTGATAATGATAATATTGGAGTCTTGACAAGTAACAGACTGATTTGGAGGAAAATTGTAGATAGGAAGTTAGTAATGATGTAAATTTTTCATTTAGTACTATCATATCCTGTACACCCCCTTGAGGGTATATGTCAGGAATTTGATGATGATGAAATGTTTTGTTTGTAATTGTTTGTACTTTTATAGTTATACTCCCTTATACTTATTCAGCGTTTAGTTGTGACACTAATTAGCGATACTATTGTGAATAATGGAGGCAGTGGCAGTTGAAATTGCAAATGGCGTATCACCAAGCACTCCGCCATTTGATGACTCCATTTTGCATGATATCATATGGGATTTTGTAGCATGTGGGACTTGCGGAATATATGCATCCCGGCAGCTGTATATGTGGCAGGTGAGAGAAGGGAAGAATACGTATATGCGCAAAATGCAAGCAATAGGAGGAACTTAGTGAGTTAGAGATGACCATAACTGACCTCGTTGAGTCAGAGATGGGAGATTCTCCACGTAGAGAGATGAGTGGTATGATAGAGGGCGAGAGAAATATGAATAAAATAATGGGAGTGGAGAGTATGAAAAGGTTGAATGATAGTGAAGTTTTTGTTCATGGTCTCAACTGGGAGGATGAATGGCAAAGAAGAGTGGCTGACTTGCACAGAGAGATAGATGAGCTGAAACAGAAGGTGGAATGTCTAGGGAATGAGATGAGAAGTGCAAAAGATGAGATTTGTCTCATCTGATTAGTCTTACTCTGATTCGCAAAGAGAATTAGAGTAAGAGTGAGAGAGAGTTATGGGAATGATAAAAGAGGAGAGAATAGGAACAGTAGAAGAGGCAGAATGAGAGAGAGTTATATTAATGGTAAAAGAGGAGAGAACAGGAACAGTAGAAGAGAAGGAATGAGAGAGAGTTATGTGAATGATAGAAGAGGAGAGAATAGGAACAGTAGAAGAGTGGGAATGAGAGAGAATTATAAGAATGTTAGAAGAGGAGAGAATATGAACAGTAGAAGAGGAGAGAATATGAACAGTAGAAGAGAGGGAATGAGAGAGAGTTATGTGAATGATAGAAGAGAAGAGGAACAGTAGAAGAGAGGAAATGAGAAGGCATTTCAGGGGAGCACATTAACCAAGGATAGAGTGATGTCAGGAAGGCAGGTAAGTAGGGGAGCACAGAGAGAAGTGTTAGAGGAGAGAGAATGAGGGATGCATGTGAGCAATCGAGGAACAGGGTGGTAAGAGGTCTAATGTATGAGGACTCAATGATCCGTGGTGTTTAAGATAGGATGCGTGAGGAGCGTTTGCCTGGAGGAACGATAGAAAGTGTGGCTATGGCAATTAAGAGGGGTGAAAGGGTGGATGAGATGATTGTGATGGTAATGTAAATTGTGATGATGTGATGGAGTGAGAGGTAATGTAAATTGGGCAGTGAGAGATATGAGATTCTTGCTTGAGGTTGTACGAAAGAAGACGCAGAGAGGAGTGACGCAGTGACGAGTTGAGCAAAAGAACAGTAATATTGAATAACATAATAGCTAGAATGTGTCAGAAGAGAGGATTGGAATATGTGGATGCTTGGTGGCCGTTTGAGGATAGAGAGGAATTGTATGTGAGAGACCATTTGCATTTGAATGAGGAAGGACGTAGGCATCTGGAGAGATTGCTGTTCTGAACGAGTCGATGTATTCCAGGGTGGATGGTAGCAGGGGTGGCCTCTTGTGGGAATGGGTACTTGGGAGAAGAGGGACGACATCAGGTAACGCTGGGTATAGAAACAATGGCATTTTTATGCTTTATACTAATGCCAGGAGTATCCGGAATAAAGGAGAGGAATTGGTGGCGCTGATAGCATCAGCATGGCCAAAGATTATTGGGATCACTGAGACGTGGTTGACAGAAGAGGATATAATAACACGAATAGAAGTAGCAGGGTACAGCATTTTTCGGCAGGATAGGAGGGGAAAGCGTGGTGGTGGAGTACTGCTTATGATGAGTGACGACTTATGTCCTCTAAGAGTGGAGGCTTTGGAAAGCAGTGACACTAATGATTTTGAAAGCATATGGTGTGAGGTAGAGGTGGGCAAGACAGGATATTTAGTGGGGTGTTGCTATAGACCAAGGAGCACAGAGGGTGGAGTCCAGGAGATGTTTAGACAGTTGAGCTTGGCAAGTGCAAGAAAAATGATTGTTATGGGAGATTTTAACTACAGCAGTATAAATTGGGAGAGGAAGATGCATGTAGCAATAATGGAATGGAATTTCTAGAATTCTTGAGGGATAAATGTCTTAGGCAACATGTAATAGAAGGAACAAGAGATTCAAGAGTTTTGGATTTGGCCATAGCATCAGAAAAGTTGATTATAGCTTAGCTAAGATGACATCTCTCTCTCTCCCACCATTTGGAGAGAGTGACCATATGGTTTTGAGTTGGAAGATGAATAGACATGCAGGAGTATCAAAGAGATGGAATATATGTGGAATTATAAGGCAGGTGATTATAATAGTCTTAGACGTCAACTTGGGGAAGTTTCATAGAGGGAGGAATTGGAAAGATAGGATATCATTAGTGTTTGGGAAATTGTGAAGTAATAATAGTTAGCAGCAATAGTAAGCTGTATTCCACGAGTGAAGAAGAGGACACAATCTGGAGTTAAGTGGAGGACAAACAATATTAAACAGGAACTGCATGCGAAAAAGAGGCTATGAAAGAGATATAAGGAGACAGGTGAAGAGAAGATGCATGAAGAATATAAGCCACAGGCCAGGAGAGTGACTAGTATGGTAAGGAAGGCAAAACTGGAATACGAGAAGAGATTGATCCTAAGATCCAAAGAAAATCCTAGGGAATTTTTTAGCTATGTGGCCAGTAGGAGGAGAAATGACTTTGGAAGAATAACATTGTGGGATAAAAATGGGAATAGAGTGACTGATGCAGAGGACATAGTGGAATTGTTCAATGAACACCTTACTGGAGTATTTCATCCTGGAGGAGTATATTTTAATACTAGAGAGATAGGGCAGGTTCGAGGTGCAGGAGGAGAATGTGTTCCAAAGACTGAGTACTCTGGATGTCAGTATTTCACCACGAGTTTTGAGAGAATGTGCTAAAGAACTGAGAGCTCTTTGACCTGGCTTTTCAATTAAAGTCTGGCAATGGGAAAGGTGCCCAGGGAATGGAAGGAAGGTAAGATCTTGGAGAAATTGTATACAGCATTGGGCAGATGAGGGTAATGTTATCTGTGAGAATCAAAATGGATTTGTGAAGGAGTGCTCTTGTTTTAGTAATATGCTAGCCTTATATAATAAAGTTACAAGAGCAGTAGATGAGGGAAAGGTATATACTGCCATTTTCTTGAACTTAGCGAAGGCATTTGACAGGGTGCCACTAAGCTGATATTTAAGTTGTAGCACATGGATCTGGATGTCAAGTTGGTCAACTGAATTCAGGATTGGCTGTCCAATAGGTATCAGAGAGTTGTGTATGGTGGGGTAGTTTCAAGGAGGCAGATGGCTACGAGTGGGGTCCCACAGGGCTCAGTACTGGGACCTAAATTGTTTAACCTTTATATCAATGACGCTGTCAGTGGATTGCAGGGGGATATTCAGTTGTTTGCGGATGTTGCGAAGCTGGGAAGGGTTATTAGTAATAGTGCAGATGTGGTAGCCCTGCAAGAGGATTTGAATAAGCTAGACAGATGGCCAAATGAATGGGGATGTCGGTTTAATGCAGCAAAATTTAAGGTCTTGAGGTTTGGGACACATCAGTGGGACGCTGCATACTCTATTGGAGGAGCTACACTGGAGGAAGTAGAGTACACAAGTGATCTGGGGCTGATGATTGATAGAAATCTGAAATTTAAGGGACATATTGTGAAGGTGGTGAAGGTAACACAGAGGATTGCTGGAATATGATAAGGACACTGACATGCAAAGATAAGAGTTATCATTCCATTGTATAAGACTCTGATCAGACCATACTTAGACTATTGTTCTCAGATTTGGTCCCCAGAATTTGAAGGGGATAAATTAACTGTGGAAAGGGTACAAAGGCAGATAACAAGATGATTTCAAGACTGTACAATGTTATGAGGATCAGCTGAGGGAATGTGGACTGCAGAGTTTGGTGAATAGAAGAAGGAGAGGTGATATGATTGAGACTTTTAAACTGTTGAGAGGTGGTTACAGGGTTGACACCAGGGAGTTCTCTTGCTTGGTTGAACAGCAGGAAGGTGTGATGACAAGGGGCCATCCCTGGAAGTTACGAAAGGAAACTGTGGGTGAGGAGTTGTTTCTTTGCATGGAGGGTGGTTGAACCATGGATGCATTGCCTGATAGAGTGGTGAGAGCGAGAACAGTCAATGAGTTTAAGGAGTGGTATGATAGACGTGTTTCCTAGGAGAGACCTCCCATGATGAGTCTTGATAGACTTTGTGTTTCTTAGGAAAGACCTCCAGCGATGAGTCTTTTGACTCCATGGAGGTCTGAATAATAATAATAAGCATGTATGTACTTCCTGCTAGCCACATATTATAAATATTATCAAGCTGCTATACATGCAAATAATCACTTATAGTCTTATATATAATAAGATTTTAAATCACTCTAGATCTTCAAAATCCTGAATTTTCTTGAAGGATTCAGGAAACAGTATTCCTAAATCATTTTAATTAGTTTCAAATTTTCATTTTTTTTTAATTTCTTAAGGTTAACTAAAAAACTAATTTTGATATTCTATATCATGTGTAATCATTAATTCCATAATCAGAATATTTAACACAGCACATTTAAAAACAAATGTGCTTTGAGGAAAGGGTGAATGAATTTCTTGAAAGAGTAATTCAAGATACTAGAAAGCAGTGATAAATAATATTCCATTATATAGTATAAATTTTATATATTTACCTGAAAAAGTACAATTAATCCTCCAAACCAGCATGCTCTAGAAATATAATGTGAATATAACTTTTCCTGATCAGTCAAAGCATTAAATGCCTTCTCACAGTCCAACAATACAATTGGCTGATCATTTGGAAAAATGAAATCTGACATTATTTATTTGGTGCCCAAGAACCACATCCAAGGAGCTGAAAATACACACAGACATTATATAATACATATATAAAAAGTGAACTAAAGTACCATAACTTTATATACAGGATGATAAAATACAGAAAAATTTAATAAAGTATTTTGCAAGTGTGTTTATGACCACTAGTCAGTTGGAAGAGAGAATACTGCTTGAGACAAGATTGACATTAGGAGGAGAAAATTGTTTATATCTTAAATCACTTGGAAATCATGGTAGATCTCTCTTGGTAGTAAACATGTCAGACAAAATTAATTCACTCTTTGATCAGTTCAATGAACTGCTGTGCCTGAGGATAGCACCTTCTAATGGAAATTTCTAAAGGTTATTCAAATTCATAAAAGTGATTCATCAGAAAGTGGAGTAATATAGACCAGTGAGTCTTGCTGTTACAGAAAAAAAAAAAAAAAATAGAAAAATTGATTAGGAATAGTATGTAGGATAGGGATCACTTGTTGAGCATGTCACATCATGGGTTTATTAAGAGAGATCAATGGAATCAGGGACTCATTGTTGGAGGTATACACTTATCACATACAAAGCTTATCTAACCATGCATTAAACTGATTAATTGTTGTGAATGTCAACATTCACAACACACTGAGGAAATGCACTCCCCAACCACTCTCCATGCAAAGAACCTACTCCTCGCACCCTCCTTATACAGTATTGCTTACATTTTTAATAATGCCACATAGGAAATAGACCAAAGTGCTAATGACTCTCAAAGGACTCCAACAAAACCTCTGAGAGTAATCTACATAACCTGATGATTAAAATGTTCCAGACGGGTATTCATGATCATCTAGTGAGATAGGTAGTAAAGAAACTGGATGAAAGAACAAGAAGCAATGTTTAGAAGGAAGTGTAAAACTCGGTGTTGCTTAAAAATATCAAAGCACTTTACATCGATTTTTAGAGAGGTCAAGTCTCATGAGAACTTACAAAAATAATCTTGTTTGTTTCCATGTATTTTATGTTAAAGATTAATGTAAATAACCCTATGGGAATTGATTGTATTTACTGTTTTAACTAAAGTTTCTAGAATAACAAAGGCAATGCTTTGCCATCGAAAGTTGTGTATAATAGCTATGTATAAGAGTACAAGAAAGTTTACGATTATGTGAGAAAGTTGTTTGGGAGCTCTGCGCATGAACACCTTCAAAGCTAGTATCAAAGAGATCCGCTAGTTTCAGTGAAGTTTCCACTGTCCGACAAGACAAGAAAAAAAAGAGAAGAAGAAAGAACGAGTCGGCCTTATCAAAAAGATCAAGAAGAACTGCCGATTTCTTTGGGGTTTACAACCTTTGATGCAAGGTCCCGGGAAGGCAAAAATAAAAGGGGACTGAGCAGAACATCGTGAGGAGAGTCCAGGTCCAGTTGCCGAGAGAGAAGAGGCGAGATTCAGTTGCTGACAGAAGAGAGGCAAGATCCAGTTGCGAAGCAGGAGAGGTGAAGCGCTATTACCAATGAGAGCCAGAGGCAGTTGGCAGAGAACCAGAAGCAGTCGGACCCAGAGGACCAGATTGTACGGCGAACCCACGCTGGAGGAAAAATTGGGAGAACAGCCGAAGCCAAGTGCTGGTCGGATGTCCTAGTGCTGCAGGAAGTCAACCGAAACCAAAAGCCACAGAGTGATCTTCAAGCCTGTATGCTGAAACATATATTGTATGTTGGACCCGCTGATTTTTACGACGAACAGCCCCCTGAAACAAGATTCTCCAGATGGAAACCTAAGGCCTGAGATAAAAGAAAAACCATAGAGACTTTGATGCAGGACTTTTGGAAGGTGTCGTGACAAAGAGCCTCTGTAAGTGTATCCCATCTTTTTATGTACATTCTTTTGTAATCTAGGAGATATGTCATAGATGGACTGATAAGAAATAGTAATAAATATCTATAAGAGTCCTCTGTTTGTTGTTAACTGGAATATAAATTGTAAGATAACTTGCTATAGCTAGTAAATCTCTTTATGAGTAAATTAGTCTTGGTAATTTAATTTTTTTAAACAGAGAAGTAACAGAGTAATTACAATGTATAGTCATTTAATATTGAAAAGGGAAAGTTTGTTTCTTTATACCAAAAGTATACAAGGACAGGTAGAGAGAGAGAGAGAAATCTCCCTATTGCTTATTTAATGTACTTTGTTTCTACTGTAAATAAATGTGTTTTAATTATATGTCAATAGAGTGCCGCCTGATTGTTTATTTTTCAATGCACTGTTCCTAAAAAAAACATGAACTTAAGAGCAGGAAACCAAGTATGATAGCCGAAGTGTATAGTTAAGTGCAAATAGTCCACAACTGTTTGTGTCAAGTTTTACTGAAGGAATTTGTGTTAAAGACAGAGAGAGAGAGAGAGAGAGAAATCAACCGGCCGTATTACTGAGTTTAATGCCAATTAAAAGATTTGATAAGACCGCGCCACCAGTGGCGCAGTCTTATCAAATAAATTTTCTAGCATCCATAGGCATAAAACTCATAGTGTGAAAGGTAGATAAACTAAGTATGCAATAGTAAGATGGAATAGTGAGAATAAGAAAGGAATATATAAAAATTTAATAATAATAACGGTGGCTTATAAATAGCAAGTAATAGCCTCCATTTACAGAAGGTTTAATAAGCTAGATTGTTAGCAGCAAGAAGAGGTAACCACTGTTGTTTAATATATTCAGAAATGATTGAGGTAATATTAAGAGTAAAATGTCTCTCTTTACTGATGATGTAAACTTAGGCAGGTAGTCAAACACTTTACAGAATAATCTTAAAGACTGGAAGTGCAGACAAAGAAGTGGGGTTTAAAATGCTTGATGCTGACACAGAGAGAGAGAGATACACCAACTGCCACATGAGGGATCACGAAATCTTTAACACAACAAACTCAACAGTACAATGTATGGACAAGTGATTAAGGAGAAAGAAGTCATCCAATAACCCTCCAACTGGCCAGGAAGTATATATACGTCCAGCTAAATCTGGATATGATTCAGTACACCTGTTGCAAGAACATGGATAAGAAGTGCAATTATGCTGTTCTGTCCTTTAGAAGGTGCAATAATCCCTCATGCTATAGAGAACACTTAACCAGATTATCTCCCACAGCCGAGTCTCAGTTCTCTATAACAAGGAATGCAGTTCCTTGTTTCATGCTGGGCAACTGGACTCTTAGTTATATTAGAGACTAAAAATTTGGAAATTATTTTTTTCTCTTTTTATCATACAGTTTTAAATTCCAGGAAAAAATAGAAATCCTTGCATACTTTCTTCACTTAAATATTGCATTACCTTGGAGAACCAATGTTTAATGTTTTTTGTGCTAATTTTGTCTAATCGCTTAATCGACAGAACATTTTCTTTCTTTTCGAAGAAATTAATTCACGATAATTATTTGAAATATTTAAAAAAAAAAAAAAAACTGCTGGACGTTCTAGATGTTATCTTTGTTCAAAATCATATTTCAAAGAATAATATGCAATTCTTTAATCATATCACTGATTTTTTTTCAAAAGATCGTAATCTACTGTTCTTTGCACTTTCACCTTGTTGGTTTCCCTGTATAATTGGTCTTCACAAAATGAAATAAACGGTTATTATTTAAATTGATATGTATATATTTTCTGCTAGTTTATATATTTTGCTCCAATTTTAAAGTAAGCGATACTTTTGCTTATATTCTCTGACACAAAATATGTATATATGCATGCATCAAATGTGAAAATTCATTTTTACCATAGAATTGAACTTTAATTCGACTTTGATAGTTTTACACACACCCCCTCCACTCCCGCTGCAATCCTACCACACCTGCAAACTGTTATGAAACATAGGTACAATTTTTATTTAATTCGTTATTTTTCCATAGTAATTGTTCCACATAACGTTTAATTTTTCGACACAGAAATATATATATATATATATAATACCTTAATTATATTCCAAACAATTCCGAATAGTAGGGTAAATCATTCTCAGAGATAGTTTTATTTCTTAATTTTTGAAACATTCTATGTACCACAATCTCGCCTAATGCAACTGTTTTTCAGATATGCCTATTATAAGATGGGGTTTTTTTGTAAATAAGAATACAGTTTGCCAAAACTTTGTCTATTAAATTTTTGTAGCAGTGTGTGCCACAAATTAGAAATTTTCAAAGTAGCACGAATATATTTTTTTTATTAAAAAACAGCAAAGTTTGATAATAAAAATTTCCGCTACAGTTTGACAGATTGAACAATATTATTGCCTTATTTCTTTTCTCCTGTGGAAGAAAAATGGTTAAATGTCACTCGTATAATTATAGCAGATTTCCTATTGGCAAAAATGGTAAATAATCATTTGCACTTTCATTTCAAAACACAAAGAAAGAACATTGTAAATTCACTCAATGAAAAAGATAATACTACATATTTTTCTTCTGTTATTATCTGGTTTTTCCTTGTAATAGAAAGAAGAAATTACTATACATATTTCTTTTGTCAATGCAAGAGTGCAAAAATCTGTAAATTGATTGCATTATAGCTGATAGAGAATTCATGCCAGAAAAAATATTTATGTAAGAGTTCTAACATCAGCAGGTATAATGACATTTTCTTGTAGTTTAGATACGTGACATTATTGAAGTAGTTATACTTTTGCTATTATTTTATACTAAACTGAATGAGCATGTTCCCGAAGTGATGTGCGTTTGTAACAATTGCTTGCAGATTGAATAGGTCTATAACCCCCCCCCAACCCAAAAAATAAGACTTTAGCTTATCCTCCAGCTAAGAGGATTATTGGCGAGCATTACTAAGACGTATTTCAGAAATTGCAACGAGCAGCAGTAGAAGTAGTAATAGGATTTAAAAAAAAAAAAAATCAAAAATAACACAACTGAACTTTCTTTTGTGTGATATGCATAAACAGTTTTACAGATTGAAAATATAGCATAGTATTTCTAAATCTTAGAATAATTTCAGCAGACCGCTGAACAGCTGATTTAAGATGCAAAGTAGAAGTACAAAATTAGATGCTTCGAATATACAACAATATTATTGCTCTATTTATTTAGTCAAACCGGTAAAGTGAAATAAGAGATTTTGAATACTGTCTGAAAGCTTCCAAATTCAAAGTAGTTATGCAACTGAGTTCCAGGAGAGGAGAGGGGAGAGTTGCAGTAAAAAAAAAAATCTTAAAAATGAGCATAAATTTGGAATCATCCCATACAGATATCCTTCCTATTATATTTTCAACATATTTACAGTGGTTAAACACTGGATATTACAGTAATGTGCATCCTACCAAAAAAAAAAACTGTTGCAATTTCAAAAGTAGAAGGTGAAGAGTCTCTGATAAAATACCATTGGATATAAATTTTTGATACTAAAAAAGACACAATCAGAAACCAAGTAACGCAGTTTATAATCATTTGTTGTTCATAAAAAAAAGTTTTTTTTTTAATTCGTTCCTAAAATTGAAATGTGACGATCCATATAAAGGTACTTTGCAAAGAAAGAAAGCAAAATGTCATATTTATTTCACTAAATGTTATTTAAAAATATAAATATTTGACAAAATATTTTAAATGCAAACGAATATTTGAAACTTCGCGAAAAAAAATTTTTCAGTAAATTAAAGGAAATTTACTATTACCTTGGAAATTTAAAATCTACTCATTGCAAAAGCTGATCTTGTGTTCCTTCAACGATTGATTATTTACTTTGGCAAATGTGAAACTCATTTTTATTTTTGGAAAGAGACACAATAAATAAATTGTGCAGCAAAAAAAAACATAAAAATGATCAAATATCCTAGTACAGTAAAGGAAATTCCAAGTAACATAGTACATGTAAAGAGAAGTGACACAAAAGTCGCTCCACCACACTTAATCCACTGATGCTCAAAAATCACTATTAAGGGATTAACGGCAGATGAGGATGAAGTTTTGATCCATGAAAAATACTGCTGTGGTCTGGCTATTTCATCCACATCAGCCGGTAGGAGGGTTAACATGTTTCTTGAAAAACTGGAAGTTGTATTTGCTTGATGCACAGTAAATGTTTCAGTACTTAGATGGGGACGGGGGCAGAACAGGAGGTCATACCTTACATTGAGTAAGAGTGTGTATGAGTAGATTTTTCACTTGGAGAGTAGTGAATCAATGGAATGGATTGCCAAAATCAGTTCTGAGTGCTTTGTTAATGGATTCAAGGAGAGGTGTAACAGATATGTTTGGATCTCCCACGATGAGTCTTTGGGCTCTATGGAAGTGCCTGTGTCAAAATAATAACAAGAATCTATATTTAAGTTGGCAAATCTGTAAAGGTGAACAATAAACTGCCATGAAGAAAGATTTTCTACATTCTACTACTACATGGGCTTAATGGAACAGTCTATATTTAAGTTGTAAGTCAGCAGTCAGAACTGAAGGATGCAGAGGAAGTTAGTTTTTATTACTATCAGAGACATCTCCAGGGAGTCAAAAACTCATCATGGGAGGCCAAACATTACCCATGTCATACCTTCTCTTAAATTTTTTTTCACACCAGATATTTTTTCATTTAGCATTTTTTTCAGCACTGTAGCAGGAAAGCTGTTTCACTCACTGGTGAAGATAAACCTAGCTCACCACTTTTCTTAAATGCACACAACCTCAACTTTCACAGATACCCACTGGTCCCTTCCCACATGCCATATGATGAAAAATCTCATCATACTATTACAATCTTGCAGAAGTTTATAGGCTTCTATCATATCATACCTGTTTCCTATCCATAATCCTTACTTGAAGGATAACACTGATATAGTAGTCCAGCTAATATAAATGTTCAGCTGAACATTCCTTTTGCATACATGTTGAATATCCCATTTGTTCCTGCTGCTGAATTCTTATCCAAGTTGTTATTATAATTATTATTATGTGACACCTCCAGGGAGTCCAAAGACTCATTGAGGGAGAGTGTGCCAACAGCATCAAACGACTGATCCCCTTCCAACCGCACTCAAACTTGCTTACCTTTTAACGAGCCATTAGTAGCAGAGGCTCTACCAATCGACCAACCTTTGCTGGCAACAACCCCTAGAATCTCTTCATGCATGCAACAACCCCTAGAATCTCTTTCTCACACCTCTATCTCTTCATTCAATGTTAATCTCTTCATTGTTATGTATACCAGATTGACAGATCTTTGGGAAGTGAATACTCATTACATGAACAACTGCATCTGGTTCTCACAAAGGGTCTGCATTCAGTAAACTATTCTTTCACATTCATTCTTTTACTTATAACATATCAATAAATTATTTCAGTTACTTGTATGACCAACTGCTTTTCACACACTATCTTTCCTTTTCATACAATACTTAACTTTTTTTGGCTTGCACTTTTTGTATTTCATATAAATGCAACCCTATTCTCATGATATCCCTTCCACATCTCATACTGCACTTCCATTTCACTCAAACTCTATTTGTTCTTCGAACTGTAGGGACACATTCATGTATTGTATCATTTAACCATATTTTCAAACTTCCCCGAGTCCTGTTATATTCTTCCTGTTATAACTTATATCTTTTTCTTGAATATGTCATAATTTCCAGTTTTATGGTTCCGCATGTAACCATTCCAAATTGAAACACACACACACATATAATCTCAAATCTTTTCTTAAATGTTTCTCACACCAGGCAATGGAAATTATTACTACCTGAAGACATTCACAAACATCCCTGTCAAGTACGACAAAGGATGCTAAAAATAATAAATAAATTAAATAAATAAAAAAAAAAAAAACATATATATTCTCCTCTCCTCCCAGTGGGCCAAAGCAACTTTCCATCAATATAGTCGCAGGATTTCTTATAACCATTTCTCTTACTCCAAAGCAGTGTCATGTGATAATAATCAAGTATGGTATTTTAAACAATATCCTATCATTCAAAATAATAAATGTACTGCATGTATCTTGTACTTGAAATTTCTATCACAGAACACAAGCTCAAGAAATTATAGCTGCATTATAAATAATTAAATCTGTAAACTCCCTTGTGTCAAATATACAGAACAAAGCGAGAAACACAAAACCTTTAAACAATTCAGTATGTCGAAAAAATTAATTAATTACACTTGGTTTCCAAGTCATACTTACTTAATTAATAAACTTTGTAGCCAACTAATGACACTTACGCTGCAAACACAAATTCAAAATAGCGTTAGCAACAACACATTCTAACACTCTTCCACTAACCGGCTTTAACAACAATAAGCCACCTTCACACACGTGCAAGAAATTGAGAAGTAACGTCAGCTGAACACAGTAACCATAAATACTAGGGTTATCCTGCATTACCACATTCTACACATATGATGCATTCGTGTTTTAAGAAACACTTCGCTATTTTAATGATCTAAGAAGATATCAGAGAGAATTATAATGAATAAATATACCGGCTTCTTCATTATTAGTCAACTCCATCAGTTTTTAATTTTTTTTCATCCATATCGTGAAAGCTAACAATCTGTCAATCTCTAAACGAATGCAATTAAAAAAATCAAATATTATTCTCATCCTTTCAGGGATTTAGGCACAATGGCCTATTCCAGTCTCATTCCATCTTTCCCTTGATCGTCCCTGACTTCTTTATCCTCCAACTTGGTGGTATCGGATTATTGCTTGGGGGGGGGGGGGGTCTTGAACTGTCCATTCATTCGATATCTTCGATCCACTTCTTTTAGTATTTGCATACTTTGCCAGAGCCTCATTAGCTCAATCGGTACAGACGAAGCTCTATGGTCGGAGAGACCGGGGTTCAAAATACCGTCAGTGACGTGAGGAACCATTATGACTAAAGGTGAAATAGCCGGTCTCATACGGAAGTAGAGGGTTTTTACCCAGAAACTCGGTTTTTTCTTCGCCTCCAGAACAGGCAAACCTTCCCTGTGAACACACACATGGATTACAGCCATGAATACATCCCAGTCATCCTGAGCCCGGATAAAGTTGGGGAAAGCAAGGTGAACTGCCCTGTAAAAATCTCACCAGAAATACTTTGTGGACAATACCTACAAAGTCACCTACAGTCGAAAACGACTGAAAGGGAAAACCAGTAATACTTTGTCCAACACAATAATATGCCTGTGTAAAAGAGCCTGTGGCGTGAACTCTGACCAGAGCAGACGTGTTTTTGTGTGCTCCTTAGTGTTCGAGCGTAAGAGGATTAGTGCTGCTAAGCCTTACCAGTGCGGGCACGCTGCCCTTAACGTACCGTCTACTTTCATACAGCATGTCGTCGATCGCGGAAAAATCTTCACTTGCTAATACAAGCTCACCTATTAAGGCTACTAGCTTTCAACAACTACCGGAAGGATATGTTTCATCTGGCAATACCTCTTCAAGTACCAAGGCTACTGGATCTCTGAAGGATACATCCCCAGCCTCTACAGTAACAAATCTACATAACACAATGGAACAGGCATCAGCGACCGTCTTTCAGTCACCTGCTACCAGTACAACAAAGGATTTCAATTCAGATGTTCTCTCATCGTTGAATCTCCCAGATGAACTAGATTGGAGCAAGGCCTGCATCCTAAAGTGTGATCCTTCTGGCGCCCCATATACAGAACTGGATATCATCGAAAGTTTGAAAGGCAAGGTAAGAGGTTCCGATGTATGGCACCTTGGCTCCTTAAAGTTCAGTTATGTTTTCATAATTTCATTTAAACATGTTTCTTTGAAAGAAAAATTTGCTAATTTAAAATCGCTTAATGTTAATAACCATACATGTGAAATTATCCCCATTGTGAGATCTAGAAAATTAGATATTTTAATTCATTGGTTGCCCCCCCCAAATATCTAATAGATTAGTTCGCATGAACTTTGAATCATTTGGTAAAATAGAATGTATTGAAAATGTATCCAATATAAAAGATAAAGAATGGGCGCATGTATTATCCAACAAAAAAAGATTGACTATTACATTGAATGACGATGCCAGAATAGAAAATATCCCGTACATTATAAAAGTTTCTAAAATGCCAGGCTTAGTAATCATTCCAGGAAGATCTCCTGTATGCTTCAGATGCAGGCAGGTAGGTCATCTAAGAAGAGAATGTACAGCATCTAAATGTGAGCGATGCAAGAGAATCGGACACGATATTAAACAATGTCCAGGGCAGACATATGCCTCCATGTTGGCCGCGCGCCCTTCGGGCAGTCAACCGAACACATGCGATGAGCTTGAAAAAGCAGAAGACTTCCAGGAAATAACCTCAAGTATTGCATTTGAGGCAGATAATCGGTCAATGAGAGCAGTACCCCAGGGCTTAACACCCACGGCCACGCGGAATGTAATGAGAATAACTCTCCGCTAAAGGCAAAGGAAGGGATTATCCGGGAGGGCAAGGAGACTAACAGCCAAAGGTCAGTTTCAAATTCAGAAAAAGTAACAAAACCTGAAGCTACAGAGAAAAAAAAAATCACTCCGAATAACACAAATGAAGAATTAAATAATAATTGCCCGGTTGAAGATGAAGAACTTCCAAACAGTGAAATAATTCAAACCATCTCGGTAACACAAATTACAGAAAAAAGTAAAACGGATTTAGAAAACGAAGTAGAGAAATCAGAATGGAATACTAAACAGACCCCAGTAAAGAGAGCAAAAATGAATTTTACGCCTAACATCACCAAAAGCCGGAAGTCAAAATCCAAAGAAAAAAAAAAATAGCTAAGTGTCCGGAAAGAAAAGGCTCTAGAAAAGTTCCAACTTTCTAACTATGACTCACAATCTAAAAATCATCACACTAAATGTAAACGGGCTAAATAATAAAACATCGATTCAACTAACAGTTAATTTAATCTTTCAACACAGACCCGATATACTTATGATACAAGACACTAGACTACACATCAACACTGACCCATCAAACAGCTTCAAATACAAGTTACAAACAATGTACCATATCGTTGCCGAAGAGGCTCAGACCAATGGAATAGGTGGAGTTACTACACTAATAAAAAAATTGGGTAACCTCCAAATATGATCCCATAATTTCGTAATCAGGCATAGAGTTCTGGAGGTCGAGCTCCTTTGGCAGAAAAAAATACACAACATAATTAACATATATGGACCAGCCACACATAATCATAAGACCACCTTCTGGGAGGAAGTGCGACACTATATTCAACAAAAAAATAACCCAATAATAGCAGGAGATATGAACTTTACAGAACAACCACAAAAGGATCAAGAACACCCAAACTTAATTCCGCAGAAAAATTTCACAAGAGTTTTCACCAACTGTGGCCTATCAAATGCCTTCAGAATCTTGCATCCCCAAAAGAAAGAATTCACATATTTTGCACCCGGAAACGCCTCTAGAATAGACCGCATATACATCCAAACATTCAGAAATATAAAGGTCAAAACTGTACAACACACACCTGTCATGTTCAGCGATCACCATATGGTGATGGCTGAACTACAATATCAACAAACAGAATCAGCTGATAAGTTTACAAACAGAAATTTCCCCCTATGGAAATTTAATAAACACCTTAAAGATGACGATGAATTCAACAATAACATAAAGAAAATAGTTGAGGAAATAGAATCCATAGAAAATGCTATAACAGCCTGGGAGAAATTTAAACACATGACAAAACAAACAGCAATCAAAATTAGTAGAATAAAAAAGCAGCAACAAAGGAACAAACAGAACGCTGACACGAAGAAATTATCAAAATTGTATCACCACCATGACAGAAATAATGAAAACATCAGAACAGAAATAGAAGAAATTAAAAACCGCATAACAGCGAAACAGTTTCAGGAAATAGAAGGAGCGTGGCTACGTGCTGGTCTCAAAATAATTGAAAATGATGAAGGGAAGACCTCGACAGCATGGCTGTTTGAGAAACAACGGAACGCAAAACAGAGAATAAAAACCATAACATACGAAGGGCAAACCCTAAATAAAGACTCCGAAATAATTCGTGGTGTTCAAAAATACTTTTCTTAACTATTTCAAGAAAAACCCAGCAGTCAGGAAGAAAGAGAAAGATTCCTTTCACTCCTCCCCAACATCACCCAGCAGGAGGCTGAGGAGATCGACGCACCAATCACCGTAGCAGAATGCCGTCTTATAGTGAAACAGCTCCCGGATAACAAATCACCAGGTGAAGACGGACTAACAGGCGAATTCTATAAAGAATACTTCCCAAAATTTGAACATATTTTTATTAAAATGATCAACATGATGATTACAACACAGACAACACCAGCAAAATTCAACACAGGACACATTGTACTAATACCAAAGGTCGGGGATCAACAAAAGTTACAAGACATAAAAAACTGGAGGGGCATAACCCTACTGAATACTGATTACAAAATAATATCTAAAATACTTACAAACCGAATACAAAAGCACCTCCATAAACTTATCTCACCAGCACAATCATGTGCAGTGAAAGGAAGAAATATTCTTGACACAATAATGCATCTCCAATGCATTTGCGATTATTACTGCCTCACAGAAAATCCATGTATTGTAATGTGTCTAGATATTCAAAAGGCATTTGACACAGTTAGCCACCAATACCTGTTTGAAACACTAGACCGAATAGGAGTTGGAGTAAACTGGAAAGAAACGATTAAGCTTTTGTACAGAAACGCGGAAAGTAGGCTGATCATCAATAAAAATCTCTCAGCCTCTTTCCCAATAAAATGTTCCATCCGGCAAGGAGACCCACTATCCATGGCTCTATTTGTTCTAGCCCTAGAACCACTCATTATAGCCATTAACACAAACAACAATATCAAAGGAACACATATACACGGAGAAAGTGACGCGAAAATTTTGACATATGCTGATGACATCACTTTAACACTGGGAACACAAAAATCCTTGGACACAACACTCAAAATAATAAAAGATTTCAGCAAAGCCTCAGCACTGAATGTGAATCTGGCAAAATCCCACTGCAAAATAATTGGCAAGTAGGAAAACCAACCAAGGATTCCTTCAGGAATACAGGTGAATAATTACATACCAGTTCTGGGCATCAACATCGGAAGCTCAGAATCACACGAAGACCAGTGGAAAGAACTCCATGACGGCATAAAGAAGAAAATTAATGCAATGCGCCCTAGACAGCTGTCCGTCAGAGGAAGGGCCCGGGTTTGCAACATCTACCTAACATCTCGCCTGTGGTACAAGATACACAACACCCCGTATCACGGAAAGTGGGCCGAAAAAATACACAGGCTCTGCGCTACATACATCTGGGGCTCTCAGTATGAACCCATGCGCAGATCAACACTCTTCCATGAAGTTGAAGCTGGAGGTTTAGCATTGCTAAACATCCATCTGAAAACTCTCATCGGCAGGGCAATAACAGCAGCCCGAGCACACACAAAAACCTATCATGCCTATGCGGCAACATTCTTACAAAAGTGTTTGCTGCATAGGTTTATAAGCTCACTTCCAGATATAAAAAAACCAAGCCCGAGAATGTTCAAAGAAATAGCCGAAGGGTACACATATATAATGAAACACTCAGATACCGAAACGTTACTGACGATTAAACCAAGAAAACTATATAAAACATTAAGTCAAGTGACATTCCCACCTCCCCAACACAGGGAAATAAGAAAAGGAGAAATTAGGCTAAGTCCAGTGCTTAGCAAAGTTTTCCGACTTCCAATATCACCAAAATACAAAACATTCTTCTATAAAGTACACCATGCCTGTCTCCCCACAAAAATGTGGTGTGTAGCAAAAAAAATCCCACTACAAGGCCCAGCGAAGTGTCATTTCTGTCCCGACCCAGAAACAATATATCATATTATGATGTTCTGTAGCAAAACGTCCACAGTATGGAACACCATACAGAAATTCCTACATAAGACACAACCATTCTCTGAAAACACATTATTTTGGTTGGAAGACCAAAAAATGAAAAAAAACAGAACTAATAATCATAATAATAACAATGTATGCAATATGGTCCCACAGATGTGACAAAATACACGGAAGAGACACTAGACCAGACATACTAGCAAAAATTAACAATTATTTAAAGGAAATTATCATAAACACTACACAAACCAAAAGCATAACAACACAGCAATGGAGGAAACTCGGCCTAATTGAAGAAGGAGAAGAGGAAGGAAAAATAAAACTTATACCGATAATGGAACCCCCGTAGTTAGTGGTAGACAATAATGATAACCCACTTTCTGAACAAAAAGCATAATCCCAGACAAAGGTGCTGTTAACGTAGGCTCATTCGCCACAACGAGAGGAATAATGACAACAAGATATCAAATCTAATAAAAAATAAAAAAATAAATTAAAAAAAATCAGCTAACGCCTTTTTATTCCCGTATACGGGGAGTAGGCGAGGCCATTTAGCCCTATCTAACTTTTGGAGACTGAGTGGGCAGTTCAATCTCCACTGGTACCAATCAGAGATAGATGGCCCAAGGCTATCACTAATTAAGCAGTACTCAGTGAAGAGAGACGGCTCAAATGTGCCACCATCTCTTGGTCCCTAACACAATATATTTAATGTCTGAAAATAATGTGGGTTCTACGGTCGATTTTCTTGAGTTTACAGGACGAAAAACCCGAGTTTCCGGGAGGAAAAACCTGCTTGCCCGTGCCAGAGATCGACTAACTCGGGAACCGGTCGAAAAAAGACTTAGAAAAATTTCCTCTAGTCACCGACTAGACTCGAAACCAAGTCTTCCTTCGTGCGGCCAAGCGCCGTGGTTGGCAAACGCCACATCCACTGAGCTACACAGGCTCTCTAAAAAAAAATAAATAAATAAATAAAAAATAAAATAAAATAAAAATTAAAAAATTAAATTAAATTAAATTAAATTAAAAAAAAAATATATATATATATATATATATATGTGTGTATATCTAATTGTGTAAGAAAAAAAAAAAAGGAAAAGTAAATAGCAAATTACTCCTTAAGATAAGTCCGTACTACTCTAGTAATAAATATGTAGATTAAGATATACTACCAGACATATGTATATGTTCTTGTATATACAGACACAAGGACGGTAGAAATGTCAATTGTAAGAAATGCAGATAACATAAGTTCATAACATGATAATAACCCAAAATGTTAATAGGATATATTATCCATTTATAGACCTGTAACTAATTCTGCAATTCAGAAAACTTTGTATATAAGAAACTACAGATTTATCTCTTAAATTAAGCAAACAATATAATGTTAAAGCAAGATGGAATTCTTTTTGTAAAAATAAGAGTGCCTACAAAAAAATAAAATCTGCATGAGATATAGAGATACTACCAAAATATATGCATATATAAATGTAAATAAAAACATAAGCAATGTATGTATTTTAAGAATAAGATGTGCATTTAAATTAAGTTAATAAAATAGTCTTCCAAAATATGTGAACAAAGATATAAAATGAAGATATATGTAAAACGAATTGTACATATGGAAAATGTCAATGCTAACATATATATGTATGTATATGTATATGTGTGTGTGGGTGTATATGTATGTATATATGTATATGTATATATGTGTGTATGTATGTATATATATATATATAAACGAGAATAGACTGATCTGATAATGGAACTTATAGACTGAAATCACTATGTAACATATACCAACAAAAATAACAGCTCAAGCAATTCAATAGGACAATAAGGAAAATAGAAATTGAGCATGTGATGTTGTATCTTATTTAAACAGTGATTGTAAAACAGGTGTCATAAGTATATTGTAACGAGTAAATGAAAATGCCTAATAGAATTAGCAGCCTATGTACAAATTGTAAATAGCTGTATATATATTTATTTTTAAATGTACACAGCTGCTGTTGTTGATACAAATAACCTCAGTAGAAGTAGCCTCAAAAAATGTAAATCAAAATGTCAATTAGAATAAGCATTCTATGTACAAATGTATACATTGTAAATAGTTGCATATATATTTATTTTGATTGTACATAGATGATTTAGTGTTAATAAAAACATACTCAGTAGAAGCGGCGTTTGCACTCTTAAGGCACTTGATTGCACGAAGAGAGACATAAGTTCGAGTCTGGTCGCGCATACTAGAGGAACATTTTCTCTAAACCTTTTTTCGACCGGTTCCCGAGTTAGTCGATTTCTGGCACTGAAAAGCGGGTTTTTTTCTCCAGTAGACTTGTGTTTTTCGTTCCGTAAACTCAAGAAAATTCGCCGTCGAACCCGCCCTATTTTCAGACATTAAAAAATATTGTGTTAGGGATAGAGACAACGAGATGGTGACACTTGGTAACCGCCTTCTTCACTGCATACGGTTTAATTAGTGACAGCCTTGGTCAGCTATCTCTGATTGGCTACCAGTGGCGATGGAACTGCCCACTCAATCTTCAAAAGTTAGACATGGCTTAAACTGTGTTGCCTACACCCTATACAAGAACAAAAAGGCGTTTGCTGATTTTTTTTTTTTTTTACACAATAATATATGATACTCTCATCTAGCCCCACCTCTACATGGTGAACCCTGCAAACTGAGAAATCAAGTGGAAGATTGGGTACTAACCCCAGTGGGAAGCTTGGTCCTGTAAAAACTAGAGAAAGGAAACTTAGGGTATTATTGAGGGTGCTAAGGTGGCAGCCACATCACCAAACTAGGCTGCAGATGGCGAGTAAACAACCCAGCTAAATCTTATTTAATTATTACAATATTTCAGGAAAGAAGTAATTGGACTGTCACTCTGGAAAATTAAATAATATTAAGAGATAATCCATTCAGGCTCTCACAAATATAAAATACAAGAATTTTTTCTCTTTTGGAGAAATGTGGGCACATATAAAAACTTAGTTTTTGACTCCGTGTTCAGAGAAATCGACCTTAGAACACGAAATTTACAGACAAAATACTGTTGTTGGTAATTATGGGTGGTAGATAGCGTTGATGGTAGTGTAGTAGTAAGAGAATTAAGTTGTAGGGAAGATGGTGAGATGTATGTAGCAAAGTGGAGTAAATTGCCCTCCGGCAATGAGTCCTTGGACTTGTAGAGTTATCACGTAATAATAATAATAAGAAGAAGAAGAAGAAGAAGAAATAAAAACCAGTATTATGAACATTTTTCCCACACAGATAAAAATGTACGAAATACTTTTCAACCCATATCTTTTTGAAAATAGTGGCAGCCATTCGCAAACATCGTTATCGCCAAACGACGTGAATAAAACAAAAAAATATTTCATTATCCTGTGTTCCAGATAATAGATAATATTGGCATATGAATAATAATATTGTCACAATTATTATCTTGGAGCCTGTGTAGCATATGCATCCACAGCGCAGGGTCGCCGCAAGCAAGTGTGCAAGTTGTGTGCCTCACAAAGGCACCATAAAAGGTGGCGCAAAATTAAGTTTTAAAATTAATTCTCCATTACGAACACCATCCACATGCTTACATTAGATTTCACTTCTTCCGAAACACTTGCTGTATATCAATTCAGAGAAACCGTACGTGTTGCGCTGTGTGAAACTTTCGACTCCGATGACATCTTCGGTGAGCAGATTGTTGCAGTCTAGGAAACTCAGTTTAACAGGTGCGAACCTTGCTGAGTCTTCTTCTATGTAGATACAAATCAACACCCATCCGTATTTTTATTGGTTCTCAAAGTTAAAACTTTGTAGTTACCTGAACATGATATTAGATTATTGAAATATGGAACGTTCGCGAGTGCCTCTGTAGCTCAGTGGAAGTGGTGTGTGTGCTGTCCACGGCGCACCACCCGAAAGAACAGGGCTACAAGTTCTATTATTATTATCATTATGACTTGACACCTCAAGGGAGTACAAGGACTAATCGAGGGAGAGCACCTACTCTACAACACCGTCTCCACCAATTACAACGAACCACAACTACACCAACACCATTTACCGCCCACCACCACTAGTATTTTCACAGACAATTACAAACATCTATGCCCATTGGTGGGATTCGAACCAGCAGCCCTTTTGACTGGAGAGCGGATACCCTAACCAGTCGGCCAATCAGGCTGGAGAACAAGAAGTTTCTCTATTCTAGAGGAACTTTTATTAAGCCCTTTTTCCGATCTGTTCTCAAGTTACTCGATCTCTGGCATGGGTAAGCAGATTTTTCGTCCCGCGAACTCAAGCGAATCGACCGTAGAAGCCATACCGTTTTCAGACAGAAAAACATAATGTTAGGATTAGGGAACACAAAATGGCGAAAGTTGTCAGCTGCATCTCTTTACCAGTGTCGCGAATAATAGTGATAGTCTTGTGCCAGCTAGCTTTGATTGGCTTCCGGTGGAGATTGAACCTCCCCTCTGTCCCTAAAAGTTAGATAGGATTAAATCTGCCGCACCTACTCCATATGAGTAAAAAAAAAAATAGGCGTCAGCAGATTTTTTTTCTATTATTATAGGACAAACACCTCTTGTAGTCAAAACTCATTCAGATTGGCAATACTGTATGACTACAGATGCGAGACTCCTTGACACTTCTGTGCATGACAGAAGAAGGTGAATCCATTCCAATAATAAGATAATCAATCGTTTCGTGGGATGAGTGTTAATTATTATACGTCAGAAAATTCGGTTTTATTTTATGAAAATTCTAATTTTTAAAGTGGTAATTATTTTGCTTGTACAACAGTTAAAAAAATTGCGCATAACGCACGTGATAATACTTGTTGGTGACGAATTCGTGCATCGCCTACTTCTTTTCTTCTCTTCAACATGAATTGACACTCTTCTTCGCAATCTGCCATTGACTGATCTCGCGTCTGTGGTAGGCCAGTAGTAAGATTCAATATGACATCGACAATATCTATCATAATTCATTTTTAACTGATTCAATGTCTGTTTGATGTATCATCCCACTTACCAACCACTCTGAATGAAAAAAAGTCACGTTTCACTCTCTTATGCACCATACCTTTATACAACTTCCAAAAATAGCATTTCGTTCGTATTCCCTCTTTCCCTTCATCATCTTTTTGTAAAACGTTTTGGATATTTATCTGGTAAGTTCCTATAAACAATTCATGTGCTCAATCACATCAACCCTTCTCTGCCTATTTAAAACAACTCTGCAAATTCATTCCAACATGTCATGAAAGTCATTATTCCACAAACCCGGTACAGATTTTGTTATCTGGCTATGAACGTTTTCCTGTGCTTGCTTCTTTCCAAGAAATCCAGGCTCCCAAATCTGTGCTCAGTAGTCCAAATATGATCTAATCAAAACATTGTATAGTGGAATAACTACATTCGTAACTCTACTTGTCAATGCTCTTCTTAGTACAGCGACATTTGTGCTGTATTATCACTTTTGAAATATCGTCCCTTGAACTTTAGTTCTCTCTCCACTAATATCCCAAGATCCCTCGCTTCCTCTACCTCCTGCAAAATGCTTCCAATGTGATATGCAGGGTTACATTTCTGAGTTCCTAAGTACAAAACATTACACTTATTAGTGTTGTACTGGTATCTCCGCTATTCTGTTCACATGGCCAATCTATAAAAATTGATCTGAAGCACCAGTACTTCGGCACGTTCCTATAGTTTTGTCCTACTTTGCATCATCTGCAAACTACTGAATATCGATTTGCAAATCAATCATAGTAGATTTCAGTGTCATTAACAAACAAACTAAACAACAGTGGTCCTAGAACAGAATCTTGCAAGAATCTACTGGTCACACTCTTCCCCAGAGACACAACTACTCTATACACAACCCTGTGATATCTATTAGATGCCGGGTTCTTAACGAATCAACCAGCCAATCGATTAGCTAAATCCAATTGTCGTAACTTGTACAGTAATTTATTATCTGGCTGTCCCATTGTCCCTAACATGTGGAAGTATGTCAAACCTTCGCAAAATCTAGATATGCAAACAGATCTGCACTGTCTCTTTATTTTACCTTTATGCAGGAGAAAATCTTTTTCTCTTTCTAACCCTCTTATTCACATCAAGTTGACTTAATAACTCAAACATCTTCCCCTCATTGACCTTCAAGGGACTAAGTTAAGCATTGATTCCTCAACTTCCAGTGTCTTTCGAGCAGTATCATTTCAGTGATGTGAAGTCTGTGTGGTTAGCCTAGTGGCCTTGCGCTTCGCATCCATATGCCTGGGGAAGTCCTAGGTTCGATTCCCGTCGATGACGCAAGAAACTTAAGGATCTTCCTCAACCATAGCCAAGTTAATGGTTTTGGGCGTGAACAGCAGGGTTTTTTCCGCCAGTATATCTGGGGATTTTCATCCCGCAAGCAGGCAGACCAGCCTCGTGAACACACACGCAATACAGACAGGAATACTGACCCAGCCATATACCTGATTCGTCAGCCTGTGCCAGTTACGGAACCCGGATAAAATATGGGAGGACGAGACGGTGCCCGTATCCCTCGTAAAAAGGGGCTCACGGCTATTGTACCATCACACAGTAAGGAAGTGATGTGAAAACCATAAATCATTGAATGGTCCACTATAACTTCTTCCTTCGTCATGCTTGCATCTCTATTCATTAAAGTCTGCTCATTATCTATCCTGTCGATAGCCCTGTGGCGTAGCTAGAGCTTTTGCCACTCGGGGCGGTCCCTGAGTTTGCCGCCCCTCTCAATACACATCAAAAATATTACAAAAAGTCAAAACGACGTAGGAAAATAAATTAAAACACCATGTTTCTTTTAGTTTTTTAAATTCTAATGATTAGTTAACTTAGCTGTTTTATTACTAATTAAGTAATAAAATTACTAAGTTAACATAAATAGAAGAATCATCGAAAATAAAATTGTGTCTCACGTGAAAAGTGCAGCCCGAGGCGGACTGCCCCCTACGCACTGCGATAGCCACATGAAGAAAATCTCCCTCATGTTCTTCTTCATGGCTGGTTTTGCCGGGGTCTCCTGTCATACTCTAATTTTTGGTTCTTAAGTATACATTCTTCACTCTTCTAATTTTCACTTTGTAGATTTCGTTTGATTGTTCACTTCTTCCTAGCTTATATTTTCTACATAATATTTTCTTCTCTTCTGTAATCCTTGCTTAATTTTCCAATCTTTCAGCGCTTTATTTTAGTAAATTCCAATTTATCTATTTAATACATATTCTATAAAGGCTGGTGTAGCTGGTTTGAAGTGCCGTTAGCATCATTTACACTAAAACGCCAGAAGATAGACTTAAGAGCAAGTTTAGTCGTCGAATGAAGGTACTTTTTCTGAGCCTATCTTCGACGGGTTCCCGAGTTGGTCGATCTCAGACATGAGCAAACAGATTTTTTTCTCATTCAAACTCAGTTTTTTTTTTCCTGTAAAATCAATTTACCTTACAGATGTTTTACTGTAACCCTTACAGTAAAACATCCTGTAAGGGTTAGGTACCAAGAGATGGTAGCACTGGTTTGCCCGTCTGTTCATCGGTTACCGCTTATAATTGGTGACCAGCGATATATATTCAGGGTGCTAGGTGTGCGATACGATAACATTATTATCGATTTTATATTTTTGCATTTAAGATTGCCCTAATTGTTTCCTGGCTTCTGCGTGATTACTAAAATTAAACACAATATAATAATGCTTCAGGAAGAGGACACTTTTTGACGCTTAAATATTGCATCACCTCACGTTAATAGCCAAGGTCACAAATACGGACACCTTTGAGCCCTTTGAACGGAAGCACAGATAGCGCAGTGGATCCGATTCTTAGCATTCTAGTTGTTTTAAACCATTCAGGAGGCTCTAACATAACAGCACCCAAAAAAGCAGTGGTTGTAATTGTTTATTGTGTCAATCAATCCAACTGAACGTTGTCATTTATCAAGGACTCCTAGTGAAATGTGAACTGACGTGTCCTAAACACATCAGTTCACATTTCACGTTTTCATTCATTATTGTTCTCTAATATATCTTAAAGCAAACACATTGTCCCAACTCTCTGCAAATTTGGTTTCAATTAATTGATAACTTGAAGTATTCAAAGTAATCCTACAATTAATTGCATTGGACCAATTAAGATGAGCGCTGATGCACTATACACTCTTAAAATGCAACCATAGGTCGAATTAACGTGAATTTTGCACCCGGGTAAGCCACACGACTGTGCACCCAACCAAAATGAGCACTAATCGCCACTGCTAGTGACAGTCATGCGCCAGCTATCTCCGACTGGTTACCTGTAGAGATTGAAAGGTCCACTCAATCTCCAAAAGCTAGATTGGCTTAAATGGCCTCATCTACTCCCTCTAAGGGAATAAATGGCGTTAACGGATTATTTATTATTTGTTTATTTGCATTTTCTTGGTGTTTCTTTCACATCTCATACCATACTGCTCTTGACTGAATTGCATAAAATTCATCATATAGTTCAAGTTATCATGCTTTTTCAGTTCTTCCCTAATTTCTGGAAACCAATCTAGGTATCTAGTGTAATTGGTCTTCTATCAACTTGTACAGAATACGAAATATCTCATTGGCTCAAGAATGATACCACCCAATCCCTGAGTGGTGTCATTCTTAAATCTGAAAGTAATGTTGTACTCTTATTTATACTTAACGTGTTCATCAAAACGTAGGCCACAGCAGACGATCTTGATCAGACGTTCAACTTAAAAAATCTGCTAAAGTAACAGCAAGCAAGAAATCTACTGGCTTGCAGGATATCATCGGGAGACTTCTTAAAATGGGTCCTGATAAGTTAATGTTGTATGTACACAAAGTTCACAATAACATATTATCAAACAATATATCGTTCTGTAGAGCTTCGAGGCCATTAGGACGAACAAGAACCAATGAATATCTCAGCCACTCTGAAAAACTCGGAAAAGCCAAATACTTTAGGAGCTGAAAATAGCATTTATCTCTTTGCTGATGAAAAAGAATCTTCAGGTATGGGTGGTTCACATGCATTAAGTTTTTTTTTTTTTCAGGTGTATCATGATCAACTTGAATCACTCCTCCACCTTCAAATTCAAGATGTCCCTTTGATGGATTCATAGTGTATCACAAATTAATACGTCAGACTTATTCTCAAAAAATATTCACATATACCTTCTAAATTAGTGAACAATTTCCTTAATCGAAAGTGACTACAACATTATTGATGCTGATGTCGACTACTACCTAACTTACTCTACTAAGGAGATCGATACGCAGTAATTAACGTCTAACCATTTTCCTCATTCTCAGTGGCAATGTTCAAAGTACGGTATTCGTATCTATCACTAGTTAGATTTCACCAAAAGAAAACTTTAGAATGATTTAAATGAGTATTTCTTTTAAATTCTGAGATCATATGGAAATGGCAGTAACATAATGTTACTGTTAATTTACTCAATAAGAAAAATGTCTTCCGTTACAAGGTAATAACTAGCTTGCTCACAATTTCTCTTCCTCTCGAGAGCTAAGTAAGAATGTTAGGAATATGATCCATTCTAGAAGAGTGCTTTTAGAAAAGTTATAGAGCATCCTGCTCTCCAGGATGCTTTGCACCTGAATCCACATTTGAAAATTATTTTAATAGCGTATGCCGAATTCCAGACCATCATAATACGGAATGAAAAAATAAAATCATTCATGCAATAAAGAATATAGACACACGCAAAAGCAAATTTAAGCTCAACATAAAGCCATTGGCTTATTGACAGAAAACTGGAAAACCAGAACCAGCTCCCCAATCAAATGTAACTGAAAGACATAAAAATAGGAGAGAACCTAGGCAATGCCACAAACTACATGTTGAACTGCACAACACGAAGCAACTATTTCAAAAAGACATGAGAAAATGACAGGTGGTGCTGTAGAAGCAGCTGTTTCACTTAGAGGAGGTATACCGACAGCAAGGGTTATCTGGCACTTCGGAAGCACTACTGTAATTATACAACTTGAAGACTTCCATCATCAAACTAAATTATCAATGTATGCCTTGTACAAATAAATAAAACCACCAAGGCTATTTATTCCAAGAAAGGTTTAAGCCAAAGCTTAACCCTAACCTTAGCCATTTGAAGAAAAGTGAGCAGCATATCTCCACTATTAGCTGATTGATCACAGAATAGCTGACCAAACATTTTCCGTGATTTAAATGGAAGTCATAAAGCAGAGTACAGCAGGCAAATGCAACCACTTCGTTTTCTGTAACCATAACATCACATATATTGTCTGAAATAATGCGAATGCTATGGTTGAGCTTCTTCACTTTATATAAAATCCGAGTTAATTGGAGAAAAAGCCACGCTAGCAAGCTATGCTAGGATGGCTTTGTTTGCTAGTATAGACTTTGTTTACAAATAGACTGATCCCCACAACAGGATAATATCTCCACATCCATACGTGGAACCGACCAGGAATCATTTCACTCGAGACCTGACATGGTACAAACAATTAATATTCGATATAAACATTTTTTCCAGATCTCGAAAGAGCAATTGCAATCAAAAATTACTAGAAATTTCCTTGAAAATGTAACCAGACGAGAAAATATCACTGAATCAACTGAGAAAATTACTGAAATATAATTGAATCTACTTACACCACCTAAATCCACTGTTTTATATTTAAACATTCCACTGAATTTCCAGCGGGATCTTCAGCACAATTACACAAGGTGTATCAGACCAAACTCCAGTATACTGTGGAAGTTACGGCTTGTCATGCCAATGGCAAAATATCACAAATTTCAACTTATTGATTTATAATTTTGCATGTCTTGCAATGCTCCTGGAAACTTGGACCACACATATCTAACCAGCACATGTATATGGGGTTATTAAACATTATTATTATTATATAATAATCTCGAACTACACTTCGATGCTGATCAAAGTTGGAACAGTCATACAAATTACCTACACACCAAGCTCAGGATAATAGCAAGAAAACTATACAGATTAAAAGACATTGCCCAAACACACATAAAAATACTAATCTATAAAGCATTACGTGAAAACATTTCAAGATACGCATTCACATCATATGCATTCTGTGCAGACTACAGACTTAACAGGTAAAAATGGTTGCAAGATAAAATGGTAAAACTGATATTCTGAGAACAACCAACACTTATGCAGGCAGCACGAACACAGCACAAAATATTTAACGTGAAACACTTATGCCACTACACAGTCATGTTAAAACATTACTACAGTCCAAACTATATCCTCGTAGAAAGGCTTAGACGTTGGTTGTACATGCTTACTAAATGACTTAAGGAAATTGCAACGTACAATAGAATATACATTAAATTAAACTTTTATATATTTCCTAATATTTCGAAAATGTCACGTTGCCATTTTGAAAGGAACTTACAATAAAGACAATGTGTAAGCAGGCACTACACACAGTAAATGAGGAACGAAGCAAGGAAACTATGTTTTTTCTTATTCACAAATGTGAATAAGGAGGAGTGAATATTCACTGCTCCTTATTCACAAATGTCCCACTCAAGGAAACCTTAGAGCTAATCCAAGCTAAATTCCCTCCCGATATCACAGCCCTATTTCAGTTCACAATGAACTCAGGCTACTTCGTTTGGCAGGGAAAATTCTACAAACAAATAGAGGGGACAGCCATGGGTTCACCACTCTCCGCACCCTTGGCCAATTTCTATATGGAGACCAATGAAGAGAAAGCCTTAAACTCTGCCCCACAAAAACCAATCATATGGCTTCGCTACTTTGATAATGTGTTCGCTATTTGGCCACGTGGCTCTGATACACTCCACTGCTTCTTAACACACTTAAACAACCAACACCCCATAATGAAGTTCACTCTGGAAATAGAGGGAAACAACAGACTCCCTTCCCTAGACACTAGTCACCCGCCAGCCTAATGGAACCTTGGTTTTCTTAGTGTATAGAAAACCCACCCATACAGGCAGATACATCCACCAACATTCCCACCATCTCCCCGCACAACCATATGGAGTTGTTAGACACAATATAACAGGGCTAAATTAATTTTTTCAAATGATATTGCCCTCACCAATGAACTAATTGACATCCTTAACACTTTCTTAGCCAATCGCTACCCTTCCCCCCAAAAAAATCCTAAAAATATTGAAACCAGTACACCACAACCCACCTGTCCCTCACAACAAGGATTACTCTAAATCCAGCACCATTCCCTACATCCAAGGCACCTCGGAAAAAAATTACAAAAATCTTAAAAAAACATGACTTGACCTGTTGTTACAGACCATACAAAAAAATTGGCATCCCTTATCCGCTCCATCGACCTGGTGTATATCAGGTCCCTTGCAGCTGTAAGTTGTCCTACGTTGGCCAAACAAGCAGGACAGCGAATATCAGAATTTCAGGACACAAGACTACATCCGGTTTTACCAATACGCCAGCTCTGGTCTTGCAGACCACGCTCTGGATAAACCCCACAGAATACGGTGGAAGAAAGTGACAATAGTACACCGTAGTAAGTTCAAATAGGAGAAACTATTCATGGAATCAGCTTCAGCCCAAAGAAACATGCCAAACCTCAACAAATTTGGTTGCATGAGACTGCCTCAAATTTTGGATGCTTACATCAGTAGACTTTCAACCCAAGTACTAAGAATACCTACTTAGGGAGAATCAGGTAGTGCCTGCGCGAACATTGTTTTTATTGTAAGCTCCTTTGAAAATGGCAAAGAAATATTTGGAAATATATAAACGTTTAATTTAATGTATATTCTATTGTACGTAGTAATTTCCTTAAGTCATTTAGTAAGCATGTACAACCAATGTCTACGCCTTACTACGAGAATTACAATCATCCACGAGGTTTCCATCGCACATAAGGCCCGCCAATACGGTAAAATGAAGTTGAAGCTATGAAGACAACTGAATCGTCTGGCGTTCTTAAAACGATGCCGGGATAATCAGGTAATCCCTAATTGTGTGAAAATCAAGCAACGTTGCTTTTCACAAAAGGCTCTCCGAATTTACAGCCGTGCAAGCCACACTCTGCTTCGAGAACAAATTGCCGCCATGCGCATTCTTTTAGCCGTCGCTAACTCAGCTATTGAGGCACTTGAAAGAGAATTTTCCAGCGCTTTAGATCACGAGCTATGGTCAATCTTATATGACATCTCGTGCACTGCTGCTGATAAAGAATTCGAAAAAGCACGAGGTCGACATATCAAAAAATTTGAGAAAATAAAAAAGAATCGACCTCCGAACCAAAACTTCCAACCAACACGGTAGTTAACCTTTCTTCAGTTACTCTGAAGCCTGAAGCACTCAACGCACTGCACGTGGCCACACGTCGCCATTGCTCCCAGGAAAATACCGGCCGAGGATATTATGATCCAAATTGAACCCGGGATCCGCCACCTTCCAAACCACATCGCCAATAATATTTGACTGGATGTAGCTTGTGTTCTCTCCAAAGCAAGACCACCAAAAACCAACATATCCAAGAAGGAATATATAGCGCTGAATGAAATGAAAAAAGATAAAGAAATAATAATCACTAAAGTGGATAAAGGAAATGCCACCGTAGTACTCAACCAAATGGACTACACAGGTAAGCTTAATGCCCTGTTATTAGATCGAGGTACTTAACTCCCCATTGAATACAATCCCTCCAGCTCACAAAGTAGAAAATTCGACAGGCTACTTAAGAAGGTCACTTCCTGGCCTGTGGAAATTACTAACAAATTAAAACCATATAATTCTATACCCCTCGTATTTATGGACTCCTGAAAATACATAAAGAAAATGTGCCATTACGTCCCATAGTGGATGGCATTGATTTCCCCACATGCAAATTAGCTAAACATTTGGCCAAAGCGCTCACACACTATACTGGCAACATACCATCACATAAAAAAACTCATCCCACTTCAAAGCCAGCATAGAAAACCCTACACTCCAATATACTGACATAATGGTTAGTTTTGATGTCTCCTCCTTATTCACAAATGTCCCACTCAAGGAAACCTTAGAGCTAATCCAAGCTAAATTCCCTTCCGATATCTCAGCCCTATTTCAGTTCACAATGAACTCTGGCTATTTCGTTTGGAATGGAAAATTCTACAAACAAATAGAGGGGACAGCCTTGGGTTCACCACTCTCCCCACCATTGGCTAATTTCTTTATGGAGACCTTTGAAGCCTTAGCCTCTGTCCCACAAAAACCAACCATATGGCTCGCTACGTTTAACTCTATACCCCTTCCCCCTATTTGGCCACGTGGCTCTGATACACTCCACTGCTTCTTAACACACTTAAACAACCAATACCCCATAATTAAGTTCACCCTGGAAAAAGAGGGAAACAACAGATTCCCTTTCCTAGACACACTAGTCACCCATCAGCATAATGGAACCTTGGTTTTCTCAGTGTATAGAAAACCCACCCATACAGGCAGATACATTCACCAACATTCCCACCGTCTCCCCTCACAACAATATGGAGTTGTTAAGACACTATACAAACAGGCTAAATTAATCTCTTCAAATGATATTGCCCTAACCAATGAACTAATTCACATCCTCAACACTTTCTTAGCCAATCGCTACCCCTCCCCCGAAAAAAAAAATCCTAAAAATATTGAAACCAGTACACCACAACCCACCTCTCCCTCACAACAAGGATTACTCTAATTCCATCACCATTCCCTATATCTGAGGCACCTCGGAAAAAATTACCAAAATCTTAAAAAAACATGACTTGATTTCTTGTTACAGACCGTACAAAAAATTGGCATCCCTTAGCCGCTCCACCGACCTGGTGTAGTGGTTAAGGGATGTATTTGGTTGTATTTGGTTGTATATACCAGGTCCCTTGCAGCTGTAAGTTTTCCTACTTCGGCCAATCAGGCAGGACAGCGAATATCAGAATTTCAGAACACATAGACTCTATCCGGTTTTACCAATACAGCTGGTCTGGTCTTGCAGACTATGCTCTGGATACACGCCACAGAATACGGTGGAAGAAAGCCATAATAGTACGCCGTAGCAAGTTCAAATAAGAGAAACTAGTCATGGAATCAGCATCAAATTTGGGAGGCTTACATCAGTAGACTTTCAGCCCAACGGCCAACAATATCTACTTAGGGGGCATCAGGACTTTTTGAAAACCATAGCTTCCTTGCTTTGTTCCTCATTTATTGTGTGTAGTGCCTGCATGCACATTGTCTTTATTTTACGTTCCTTTGAAAATGGCAACTTGACGTTCCTGAAATATTAGGAAATATATTAAAGTTTCATTTAATGCATATTCTATTGTACGCTGTAATTTCCTTAAGTAAGCAAGCCCAACCCATAGAGTAACCAGAACATGTCACATAACAAGACTACAGTCAACAAACTACATAATATATAAGTACAACAATCACCATGGCATAGCCCCTCCGAAACATCTATGTACCTGAGATGATAAACAAACAACTGCCATTCGACGACAGAAACCTTGGAACATACAGAGAGCTGAAACAGGTGCTATATAATTATTATAGCGCCATCATATACAATGAAAATTAGAGCGATTTCTGTTTCTCTCTCTCTCTCTCTCTCTCTCTCTCTCTCTCTCTCTCTCTCTCTCTCTCTCTCTCTCTCTCTCTCTCTCTCTCTCTCTCACACACACACACACACACACACACACACACACACACACACACACACACACACACACACACACACACACACACACACACACACACACACAGACACACACACACACACACACACACACACACAAAAAAAAAAACTATGACAAACCCCTCTCAAAAACCACCACTACAAGAATACAAACAAACAAAGACACCATGTCCAAATCCAACCCTATTTTTGCAAAAAAAAAAAATAGAAAAATAAAGTAAAACAGTGTAATAGCAGTTGAAGTCTTCCAAGCACGTACCATCAAACAATAAAATCAAAATCTGGCTTGCGACCAGTATAGAAACATAACCATGAAACCACCACCATCTATTATCTTCCTCAGATAAGTCTGCTAAACTTCGAGGAAGAAATCAGAAATGTCACCCAAAGAAAGAATATAATACATTATATATGGTGTTTTCGGAGAGCTCCCGAAAGATAAATATAATTTTGAGTGAAAATTGGAATATTGGTTTAAATCTTAACATAGTATTGTTTATTTTTGGTAGCTTGTTGTGTCTGTGTGATTTTGGTGTGAATTCAGTTTTATTTATTATTTTAAAAATACGTTTCATAGAATAGCACATGGCGCCAATCCACGAAAAATAATGGGGTCCAAAAATACGACGCCTATGTATGGGATGTATGCTTTCCCGAAAGAGGCTGGAGTTTGGATGGAAAATGATAGTGGTGGGAGACTGTGCAGAAAGTGTAAGGAAAGTGAGGGATTGAAGTATGTGTCAAGTCGTGAGATTGTTCTGGTAGAAGAAAGCCAGAATATGAGTGAAAATAGTGGCTTGATGGGGAATTGCGATGTTGTACAAGATGGCAATGAGAGCGGTGATCAAAGAGAGAGTGAAAGCAATTATACAGAGAGAGAAAATGGTTTAAATGATGAAAAAAATGAGGAATTATTTGTAAGGAGTGAGATCGCAAGGTTACGCGGAGTAATACACAGTGTGCAGCGGCAGTTGGAGCACCTGCAAAACTCTTTCCAGAGTGCCTCGGCTAACGGATAAACAAGTGTTTGAAAGGAAAAATAAGGGTAAGTGTGGGAGAGTTTCAGAAATGAAGGAAAGAGTGTTGTACAGTGAGTCGTTATTAAGAGGTGTGACAGATGGGAGTTTAACTAAATCCTACTTAAGGGTGCGAAATTTAAGGATGTAAGTGAGAGTATTAGAGCGCAAAAACAGAGGGTGAAAGAATTGATAGTCGTGGCGGGTACGAATGAATAGAAAGGAGATAAATTTTCTATGAGAGAGGACTTGAAAGTATTGTTAAAGGTAGCGAAAGACAAGAGTGACAGAGTTAGGATGGTGAATCTGTTTCCGCAGTACGACAGAGAAGAGTTTAGGAGGGCCATAATGGCAAATGACTTTATGTGCAGGTTATGCAGACGGTGTGGTGTGGAATTCGTGGACGTTTGGAATGAGTTTGATCGGCGAAAGGTGGATGGCCTGCATTTGAATGGATTTGGTGTGCGGAGACTGGAAAAAAAGTGTTGCCGAATGAAGTGAAAATGGATGTGCATAACCAGGGAAACTAGAACTATCTAGGAGGAGGAGGAAGTGGATATGCGGGCATCAGTGAGACAGTTGAGTGTAAGAATGTATATAATGTACCCTAGCCAGTGCTAAGGACAAGTAATCAGAATGGGATAGTTAGAATAATGCATCAAGATAGGATTGGGACAAAGGGACCTCTGCATTTCATGTATACTAATGCCAGGAGTATTAGGAACAAGAAGGAAGAATTTTTGGCCTTGATTGGCTCTTCCTGGCTACAGGTTATTGCCATTAGTGAAACATGGCTGACAGAAGATGATATAGTTAGTGGGATATATTTGTGTAGGTTATAGTGTGTTTATGAGGTACAGAGAGAATAAAATCGGGGGAGGAGTGTTATTGATGATAGCCGATGAACTGCAGCCAAGGATAATTGAAGTTGCATTGCAGGATAGTTTAAAGAGCTCATTTGAGGATATTTTGTGAGACTGAGACTTGCAGAATAACATATACAGTTGAGTGCTGCTATAGACCAGGTGATGGAATAGATGGTGGAGACAGTATGCATAAACAAATTGAAGAAATGAGTTGAAGGAGGGTAATTATTATTGGGGATTTCAACTATAGTAACATTGATTGGAGGAAGGAGATGACACATGTGAGGAAGGAACTCGATTTTATTGAATTATTAAGTGATAACTATCTGAGACAGCATGTAGTTGAAAATACTAGGAGGTTTGAGAGTGCTTGACCCGGTAATAGCATCTGAGAATTTGACTGTAAAGAATATGAGCGTGTTGCCACCTATTGGTGAGCGTGATTATAAGGTCTTGACATGGGAGGTGGATAAAGGTGTGAAATTTTCGATTAAGACAGGGTATATGTGGAATTACCGTGCTGCAAATATGACAAGCTTAGGAGATTGCTTGGTTCAGTGCCATGGCATGTAAAACTACAAGGGCTGGATTCGATAGAGCATGAGAAGTGGTCAAAGAGCATTTACAGGAGGTTATCGCTGATTGTATACCTAGGGTCCGAATAGTAAAACAAGTAGGTGTTAAATGGATGAATAACACCATTAAGCTTGAGCTGCAAAAAAAGAAACCTGTGGAGGGAATTTAAAGAGAAAGGTGACCTGCAGGCACACAAACGGTATAAAGCGCAGACCAGAAGGGTAAGGAGTGTGGTAAAAAAAGCAAAAACGGATTATGAAAGGAAACTAGCAATTCAAGCTAAAGAGAATCCCACACAGTTCTTTCAATATGCTGCAAGCAAAAAAAAAAAAACTGTACATGGCAGAATGATTTTAAGAAATGTCGATGGTAAGGAGGTCACTGAATCAGTCGATATAGTAGAATTACTGAGCCAGCACTTTGCAAGAGTATATCATCCAGATGGTGAGATTGAAAGAATGAAGGAACCATTACTTTATACAGGAATTGTGGTGAATGAAGTGGAGGTGAATAGTCTATTTCAGAACCTTAATGTGAATACATCTGTGGGACTGGATGGTATACTTGCACGGATCTTACGTGAAGCGGCTAAAGAATGATCAGTGCCGTTGACCATGTTGTTTAATCTGAGTCTCGGGTCTGGTTTAGTCCAGAAGGTGTGGAAAGAGGGGAAAATAGTTCCACTGCATAAAGGAGAATCCGAGACCACTTTTGCAAATTACCGACCGATCAGCATATCAGGAGTCGTTCTCAAGGTCTTGGAGAAAGTAGTCAAGGGAAAAATACAGGAATGGATTGATGAAAAAGAGATACTGCACAGGGGATAGCATGACTTTGTGAAGGGTAGATCATGCCTCAGTAACTTGCTCAAGTTTTACAACACAGTGACGGTTGAACTGGATAAGGGTAATGAGTTTACAATGATACTGCTGGACCTGGCTAAGGCCTTTGACAGGATACCACATGGAATTCTAATCCGTAAACTGCAACATATGGGAATGGATAGAGGGTTGGTGAGATGGATAGGTGAGCGGTTGAAGGAGAGATATCAGAGAGTAGTTTATTCAGGAGTAGCGTCCAAAAGACAGCCTGTGACTAGTAGTGTGTGGCAGGGTTCTGTTCTTGGACCACTGCTGTTTAATTTGTTCATTAACGATATAGGGAAGGATCTAAGAGGAACAGTTAATTTGTTCGCTGATGATGCAAAAGTTGGGTAGGGCAATAGTGACTGCAGAAGATGTCAAAATCTTGCAGTATGATTTGGATAGATTGGAGTTCTGGGCTAAGGAGAATGGATGTCAATTTAATGTGACAGAATGTAAGGTTATGCATTTTGGGGTGGAAAGATTAGTAGCAGTATACCACATTGGTGGAACTGCACTCCAGGAGATTGATGAGGTCAGGGACTTGAGAGTGTTGGTGGATAGGGAGATGAAGTTTAGGGGCAACATTGCAAAAGTGGCTAAATCAGCTCATCAACTCACTTGGTTGTTGAAAAATACTTTGACGAGCAGAGACAAACAAGTTATTGTACCTCTGTACCGTGCCTTGATAAGACCCCATCTCGACTACTGTGCACAGATTTGGTCACCTAGGTTTCTCCTTGATGGGGAGGAGGTGGAGAGGATCCAGAGGCGAATTACCAAGATGATAGCAGATCTATGGAATGAACCTTATGAGAACATTTTGAAGATTTGTGGGTTGCAGAAATTGGTTGATAGGCGGAAAACGGGAGATATGATTGAGACATTCAAATTTCGAAGGGTTTCTATAGGATTAATTCAGAGGATATTTTTGAAATCAGGACTTGTGGTGGGAGAACCAGGGTATATCTATAGAAGCTGGGCAAGAGTGTAGTTAGCAAGGGTGTTAGAGCTGGGTTGTTTAATTTTAGAATGGTAAATGAGTGGAATAAGCTGCCAGAGTCTGTTGTGAGTGCTATGGTAGTGAGTGAGTTCAAGGCAAGGTATGATAGATACTGTGAGAATGTCGAATAGTTGTGTGGACATGATGTTTAGGGCCTCCCTCCATGAGTCAAAGGATTCCCTGCAGTCGCCCATAATAATTAAAATGATAAAAAAATAATTATACATAAAAAAAGAAAAGAAAGAAAAAACCAGTCATAAGAATTTCATTGTTACAAAAAAAAAAAAAAACAGAACTAAACCTGTTGTAAATATGTAATATTATGTGTTGTAAATATGCAATCAGAATATGCAATCACAATTTGAATAATTAAAAAAACGATTGAAATTTTAAAAAAAATGTATGTAATATATGTATCATATGTAATCAAATGCATGTAATGTAAAGTAATGGACCAATTATATGGAATCAAGCGCATGTGATGTATGTATCATATGTAATCAAATGTATGTAAAGTATGTATCATACGTAATCAAATGTATGTACACAATGTTAGTATCATATGTAATTTAAATATGTATTCATAAATTCTAATTTAAAAATTATAAAAAAAAAAAAAATGAGCTAACGCCTTTTTATTCCCGTATACGGGAGTAGGCGAGGCCATTTAGCCCTATCTAACTTTTGGAGACTGAGTGGGCAGTTCAATCTCCACTGGTACCCAATCAGAGACAGGTGGCCCAAGGCTATCACTGATTAAGCGGTATGCAGTGAAGAGAGACGGCTCAAATGTGCCGCCATCTCGTGGTCCCTAACCCTAACGCAATATATTTAATGTCTGAAATAATGTGGGTTCTACGGTCGATTTTCTTGAGTTTACAAGACGAAAAACCCGAGTTTCCGGGAGGAAAAACCCGCTTGCCCGTGCCAGAGATCGACTAACTCGGGAACCGGTCGAAAAAAGGCTTAGAAAAAATTTCCTCTAGTCGCCGACTAGACTCGAAACCAAGTCTTCCTTCGTTCGGCCAAGCGCGGCGGTGTGCAAAAGCCACATCCGCTGAGCTACACAGGCTCCTTTAAAAAAAAAAAAAAAAAAAAAAAAAAAAAAAATTATTATTATTATTATTATTATTATTATTATTATTATTATTATTATTATTATTATTATTATTATTATTATCATTATTATTATTATTTAAAAATATTATTAACTTGCAAGTATCTGTTATTCACAATTATAATGAATTATAAATATTATGCATATATACGTGTATATATAATTATTACTGTATCTATGTATGGAATTTATCTGAGACATAATAAAATGTTTTTAAAAAAATGGGTATCTCTGTGGAGTCAGAAGACTCATCGTGAGAGACCCAAACTATCAAAATAATATCTATCATACCTCTTCTTAAACTCATTTACAGACGAAGCACTCACAACTGAGTAAGGCAATGCATTTCACTCATTCACCACCCTCCATGCAAAAAAAATCTAGTTCTCACACCCTCGTTAACCACACTTTTCCTTAATTTCCAGGGATGACCTCTTGTTCTTCCATCATGATCACACAGCTGAAATATTTCCCTTGCATAAATCTTATAAAACCTTTAAGTAATGTAAATGTTTCTATCATATCTCCACTTCTCCGCCTATCAACAAACCTCTGTAATCTAAAAGCTCACAATCTATCAATATAGGGAGCATTTTTTACACCACTCACCAACTTAGTCACTCTCCTCTGAGCCCTCTCCACCAATTCCTCATCTCCAAGGAATCCAGGCGACCAGACTTGAGTACACTAATCCAAATGAAGTATCGACTCCTTATAAAGAGGAATAATAACCTCTTTATCTCTGGATGTTAATGTGTTCTTCAATAACCAAGTAATCCTATGTGCTATCTTGGACACCTTAGCAATGTGTCGTCTGAACTTCAACTCCCTATCCACTAAAACCCCCAAATCCCTAGCCTCAGCAATCTCTTGGAGTACCGATCCATCAATATGGTACGCAGCTGGTAATCTTTTAACCCCAAAATGCATAACTTTACACTTTTCCAGATTGAACTGACATCCGTTACCCTTTGCCAGCTTATTTAAATCATCCCGCAAATATTGAACATCGGCTTGATTTCTTATTATGCTTCTCAACTTTGCATCATCAGCAAACAACTGAACATCTCCCTTCAGGTTATTTCCTATATCATTTATGTACAAATTAAACAATAACGGCCCAAGCACAGAGACCTGAGGTACACCACTGGTCACCTGCTTCATCTTGAACTCTGCTCCTCCATACACTACTTTCTGGTATCTCTCCATAAACCATTCTCTTATCCATAACACCAGTTTAGTATCCATCCCCATTTGTTCTAATTTGCGGAACAGTGTTCCATGGGGGTATCCTGTCAAAAGCTTTTGCAAAATCCAGAAGCATCACTATGTAGCCATTCCCCTTGTCCAACTCAGGGGAATGGCTACATAGTGTTATCTATCAATCAGTTATCTATCAATCTCTAAGTGCAGAGAAAGCTTTCTTGTACAGCCTGTGCATGAAGCTAATCAAATGTCCCTCTATTATGAAAAGTTAATAAAGATGTCCTTTATTATGAAAAGATGTCCCTCTATTTGTCCCTCAGATGTCCCTCTATTATGAAAAGTTAATAAATTGCTAAGGCAGGACCGACCTTTAACAAAACTATGTTGGCCCTTATAGAGTCCCTTATATTCTGATTCACCCAATCCTGAATTCTGACCTTAACCAACTTTACCAGTACTTTTACCACCACGCCTGAGATTGTAATTGGTCTGTGATTTACAACCGCAGTCTTGTAGCCTCCTTTATGCAAAGGAACTATTTTGCCTTCTACTCCCTAAGGACAATACCAGAGTTCAAACTCAAGCTAAATTACCAAGTAAGAGGAGTCGACAATTCCCTTGCACATTCATGCAACACCTGAGCAGATATTTCATCTAAACCAAGAGCCGTGTTTGCGTTTAAATTCTGTAATATTCTAAGTACCTCTGTTTCATTAACTTGAATTCTTACATCAGTTATTGCTACAGGTTGAGAGATATCCTCACTTGGGTGATAGACTTTTGAAAAGTGCTCACTCAGTAACTCGACTATTACATCTGATTTGGTCACCTCGATACCATCGGCACCCACTAAGGTTATCCTTCCAAAGTCATTCTTCCTTTTACTTGCCACGTAGCGAAAGAACTCTTTGGAATTACCCCTGATCCCCTTAGCTAAGGTCTTCTCATAATCGGATTATGCTTTTCTTACTGTGCTGGTAACCTTTTTAGCCTGAGCTTTGTACTGCCCATGAGTGTACTGATCACCTTTCTCTTTGTAAATACACTGTGTATTTACAAAGTTTTCTTTTTTTTGTAGATCAAGCCTGATACCACTACTTATCCATTTTAACGCCTACCTTGTTAATCATCCTAACCATGGGAATACATTCTGATATCGCCTCCCTCAGATACCCGCTAAATATATCCCATGCACTGCTAACATCTTTCCCCCCCTGCAATATTTTCTGCCATGGGACGGCTGTAAGCTCACGTCGTAGCTTGTTATAGTTACCTAAAATGTAGTTCCGAATATACCCCTTCTTAAGAGAGAAATCCACAACTTTTGCAACCTCCCAAGTCAATACTACATGATCACTCTCACCAATTGGAGGTAACGAGGACACCTTTCTTATGCATATGCCCTCTGAATCTTTGACCAGATCCAACACCCTCACACCACGAGTCCCTTCCGTTATGTGCTGTTTCAAGTAATTATCTCTTAGAAGGTGTATGAATTCCAATTCCCTTTTGCTACGTGATAATTCCTCCTTCCAATCGATATCACCATAATTAAAATTCCCCAAAATAATATTATGGGGGATTATGCTCTGAATATTGTCTCTGCTAGCTACAATCAAAACCCAGCCTACATGACTACTGGTGTATACTTTTCACGGATAGACACAGTGTATTTAAATGCCTCTTCAGTAATTTATAGGCCATCATTTGCAATTTCCGCATCTTGTTTATTTTACTCTCTAAAATTCACACGAACAAATGTCATCTATCAATCTCTAAGTGCAGAGAAAGTTTTCTTGTACAGCCTGTGCTTGAAGCTAATAAGCATTTAAGTTCGATATTCTAGCCGATGGCTACATGAACTTTTTTTCTAAACCTTTCTTCAAGCGATTCCCGCGTTAATCGATCTCTAGCACGGGCATGTGAATTTTTTCGCTGAAATTTTGACAATGATAAAAACAAAATTCATTATTCTCATCACATATACTTAATATTTATAAATATACAATTCAAGTACACTATCAACATTTTCTGTTCGTTTTGACATTTGTTTTGGGCTGATTATTTGTTACACACACACATTAAAATATTTTCCTTATACAGTATATATACAAATAGGGTACAATACATTATCAGAATAGTTTTCATAATAATAAATGAATAATAATAAGCTAACGCCTTTTATTCCCTTATAGGGAGTAGGGTTTACTTAATTCCCTCCTGTCTCCTGTTCTTTGCGATTTATCTGCTATCATCAAGAGTATACTGTGTCCGATTCTAACTTCTCTATACCTCCCTGAAAATACGTGTACTTAAACCCTTTATATTCTATCGCTTTTTAACCGCTTCATCTGCTGTTAGTTAAGTCTCACTGATGTCTATAACTTTTGGGGTGGTTGCACTAACCAATCCCAAAACCTCCTCCCTCTTATTCCTGATTGGAGAATAAAAGGCATCAGAGAATTTATTTCATCTTTAAGGTTGTTCTTCTTCTTGCCAGAGCTGTTTTAAGCTAATTGGTATTCTTCAATACCACACAGGTCTGATAATATTAGCGATTTCCAATTTGGAATTATAAGCAAACTAATAAAGAAAAACGAAATGCTGTCAGAAAAATGTATTGCATTGTACTTCAAGTGGGCAAACGTTTCGTACTAAGGATGTTCAGCATGAATGTTCAAAGTAACAGAAGAATCAACAAGTTTTTGCATAGTTATCTTTGTATTCAAAGATCTTTGGATTTCAAATGAAATACATTATGCTTTTAATTCCGCAAACGGATTTTGCCTTAATAGGAACTATTTGTTAGTCACTAATAATATCGAAAACAGCTTTCCATCTTTAAATACTGTTCTCTACTCCTGATATAACTTCCACTTTCTTTACTTCATAATTTCTCTATGGCCTAACCAACCCTATACCAAATGCAACAGTTTTCAGCCAAGTGGGTCCCTTGATCAAATGCACTAATAAAAGGCAAGTAATATTAAGTGAAACCTCCAAGAAGTCTAAAGACTCGAGGGAGAATCCACTCCATAAAATCCATCTCCACTACTTTTATCTCTGTCTACAAACACACACACACACACACACACACACACACACACACACACACACACACACACACACACACACACACACACACACACACACACACACACACACATGAAAGCATTATCTACCTTCAATCCACATCATCATATTAACATTATTTCCATTTCACATTAGTATTGTTAGTCTAAGTTGTGTGTTTTCTGGCTAACTTTCCTGCATGAAGAATGAAAAAATCAAATTTCAGGAAGGAAAGACTGTTCTGCATTCCATACATCACCATAGAAAACGACTAGGACAGATTAACGGATATGAGCAGGAAAGGAAAAGGGAAAAATATGAAAATAAACAAGAATATCTGGAATGTTGCTACTCGATATGTCAGAGTATCCATCACAAATATCAAAATCTAGACAAAACACTAATAGAAAGAAATATCAAATTAGCAGTAAACAAAGAAAAAAAGCTCAAATGAAACGGATAATTACATCGATATGTTAAGTGGAGTAAAAAAAAAAAAAAAAGAAGAAGAAGAAGAAGAAGAAAGAGCAAAAGCAAAAGTAATGATTTTTATTCACAAATCAGTTAAAAATCGAAATTCACAAATCGAATTTATATATATATATATAAATTATTTTACCTTGGGTATAATATATGTTAAAGATGCCAAGCTATTTTAAACCTGGTTTTACTCCATTTCCCAAGTAAGCAAACAGACAAATAAATCATAAATCAAGTTTGCACCTGCACGTAATGCAGTCTTTTCCACCTTTACCATAAGTTCCCTAGACTTGCACTACTTTGCCGGTCAACTAGACTTGCATTACGTGCAGGTGCAAACTTGACTTATTTGTCTGTTTGCTTACTTGGGAAATGGAGTAAAACCAGGTTTATATATATATATATATATATATATATATATATATATATATATATATATATATATATATATATATATATATATATATATATATATATATATAAGACTAAAAGTCAAGTTTGCACCTGCAATTGATGCAAGCCTAACTGATCCCACAGGTAGTGCAGGACCAGGGAAACTCGTGGCAAAGGTGGAACAAGCTCCGATCACTAATCTTAATATTTACCCTTAATGCCAAAACACATCTCCAAGAAGGGGATGTATGATGTTTCGTATTAAAGGCAAGGGGCCACTACCCAGACCGGTTTCGACCTTTATTGAGGTCTCGTCAGTGGGAGCTAGGCTAGAATTAGAAATACCAAGATTTAGTAATACAGAGCTTGTAAGTATTTCGCCAAAACAAGTTACCATAAGGTGTTTTAACCTTATTAAATAGAAATCTCTGGAGGAGATATAAATGTAGAAAGTATTTTTACCTTGGGTATAAATATGTTAAAGATACCAAGTAATTTTAAACCTGGTTTTACTCCATTTCCCAAGTAAGCAAACAGACCTTATGGTAACTGGAGGCATGTCAAAGTGGTGGCCTTTTTGAAATCATGGAAAACTCCAAGCGAAGCAAAAAATTACAGACCTATATCACTACTCAGCAACCTCTTTAAACTCTATGAACGATTAATTTTGAATAGGCTACAACCCCTAATCGAACCCCATCTTGTTGCTGAGCAGGCTGGCTTTAGACCTGGCAAATCCTGCACATCACAAATTCTCAACCTCGCTCAATATATAGAAAATGGTTATGAGCAAAAACTAGCCACAGGAGCAGTCTTTGTAGACCTAACTGCAGCATATGATACCATAAACCACCTTACACTCAGAAATAAAATATACAACAGAATAACTAGAGACAATCACCTTGTCCTCCTGATCCAATCACTCTTGGAAAACAGACGATTTTACGTGGACCTTAGGGGTAGGAAGAGCCGCTGGCACCACCAAAAAAATGGCCTCCCCATCTTTCCAGGAACTAGAAACTTTATATATGCTGATGACCTTGCCATAACTACTCAGTCAAAAAATTTTAAGTCCATTGAAACTACTCTGTCACTTGCCTTAAATAGTCTAACCACATACTATACCAGCAATCAACTAAAACCAAACCCCTGAAAACACAGACTGACCTTTTCCACCTTAACAATAAGGAAGCCAACAGGAAGCTACAGATTTCTTGGGAAGGCTCTAATATAGAACATTCCTGGAACCCAATCTACCTCGGTGTGACTCTCGATCGCACCCTCTCATATAAAACCCACATAGAAAAAGCAAAGGCAAAAGTGAATGCAAGAAACAACATACTAAGAAAGCTTACCTCCTCCAAATGGGGTGCAGGCCGTAGTACACTGAGATCTTCTGCCTTGGCCCTTTGCTATTCTTCTGCTGAATGTGCTTGCCCAGTATGGTCCAGATCCTGCCATTCTGAAAAACTTGATCCAGCATTGAATGAAAGCTGCCGCTTAATTACAGGATGTCTGAAACCAACACCACTAAAAGACCTGTATATTTTTTGTGGTATTGCACCCCCTTCAATTCGAAGATCTGCATTCTTAGCTGATGAAAGAAGCAGACAAATGAATGATGAACGCCACCCACTGTTCTGCCAGACCACAGTGTCACAAAGACTAAGTCCCGACATAGCTTCCTGACAACTGTTGAACTAACTAAAAACCTCCCAGTTACAAGACTTCAACAATGGCTTGCATTGTATCCTGAAAATAATACTGGTATTCCAACAGCCGAACATCTTCCACGTGGTTCCCACTTGGACTGGAATACTTGACAGACAGACTCCGGAAGACAGGTTGCTGAAAACAAAACCTCATCAAATGGGACTACTTCACTGGTCCAGACAATTGTGATTGTGGGACAACCGTCCATGGAACTCCTTATTTCTTGTCCCTTTCTTCCATCACCTCGCACAAAAGAGGACCTTATATCCTGCACAGAAAGAGCAGTTGATTGTGCAAGATACTGGAGGAACATCTGACCATGTTTATTGAATATAAGTTATGTATAGTTTCCTTTTTTCATATTTAATTATTATTCCCTGTATAATTCAGCTACCAAATCTAAGCTGATCTCATTGTAATGTATCCTAATTTGTTGTAAATCGTGTTGTACCACTTACTTACTACTGTACTACTTGTGTTTGGATACGAAATAAATAAAAATAAATTGGGGTTCATGCCCCAGAGGAAGGAAGAGAGGAAGATAGCAATGCCTTTTATTCAGATTTACAAAAAATAAAATAAACACAAGTGATTATCTATTAATAATGGGAGATTTTATTACCTGAATAAGGAACATTCCACTAGGTAAAAAATATAGGAACAAATGTGAAATAAGATGCAATAAAATGGATACAGACTTAGAGATTTTCTGCATATAATCACTTGGGAATCAAGAAACCTAAAAAGTATAATAGATTATATAATAGCTAATAGGGAACAGCTAATTGATGCTAGATAGCTAGGTATTTAGAAGTTCAGAAATAGAACCTGATCAAGGAAATTTAAGAATAGCCCCAGGATGGTATAAAATTAACTAATATTAAAATAGTGCTAAGAGAAATCTCCAGGAATCTTTTAGCAGAGACGCAGCAGGCCTTGTTGGCCGAGTGGTTTGCGTATTCGCTCTCTAGCCAAGTGCCTGCGGGTTCGAATCCCGACGTAGGCATGGATGTTTGTGATTGTCGGTGTAGATTATGCGGATAGCTGCAGTAGGTGGATTGAGTGGCGGCCCTTCCTTGATCGGTCTTTGGACTCTCTTTGGAGGGGTCACTTAATAATAATCTTTTAGAGTTCAACTCTTCGATGATATCAACTACCTTAATTCGCAAAACAATAAATGGAAAACTAGAAGAATAAAAGAAAATGATAATATATAGAGACAGAATGAAAGAATTTAAAAAATGTATTAATAAATGTAGCAACAGAATGCCTTTGAACAAAAAATAAATGGAAGAGGAGAAAGGGAATAAGAAACTGAGATGAAAACATTGAAGCAATAATCAAAGATGAGAAACATATAAACAATGGATAATCACAAAATCACTAGAAGCAAAAATTAATTATAAATACAAAATAGCAAAAAAGTATGTAGAAAAAAAGAATAGAGGAACATGGGATGGCTTCATGGCGACATTGGAAAGAAATCTTTCCAATGAAAAGAAATGCGGAAGTAAAAGGAAAAGTGAAAATTGAAATTGTCTAGGGGAGAACCTGGCTGTACTTCTTCCAGGGCTTATGGCAAGATGGTAACGAATCAAAAACTGGCAAAAATGCTTGCTATATTAACTATAATGCGGAAGAAATAACACTACAAGAAATCCAACGAGCAATACAGCAAAGCAAATCGCGAGTTTCTTCTGGAGAGGATGGAATAAGTGGATAATCATGGAGTAGCATTGTTCGATGCTAAATATCGATATCTGAACTGATTTATTCAGAGAAAATAAAAAATGCGTGTTGGCAACACATGCCGTCTCAGACGCGGCGTCTGCTCTGCTGCACCATTAGTTTTTGTTTTGCCTTTATGCTAACTGGGTTTTGTTATTCAATGCCGGTGATTTAAATTTAATTTTTTTTTAAGTTTTAAGTTTTATTTTTAAAGCTTTAAAAATATAGCTTTACGTCTATCCTTGCAATGTTCACTGAAGTTTTAATGACGATATCCAGAAAGAATTCAAATTTATTAAACTGGACAAGCTGAGTAGCGATGGAACAAAAGTGGTATGGTATGCCAGCATCGTAATGTTCATTTTCCCATTGCTCATTGAGGTAGAATCGACATCAACATAGCCAGAAACATAAGGATGCTGACAGTACCGTAACGAGGGTGTGAAGCGCCTGTGGCAAGTGTCTAACTTGCGCCCACCCCCCCCAACCCAAAAATTACAAAAATTTTTAATGTAACAAGTTAAATTTTATTAAATGCAATATGTTAAATACTTACTATTAACCCCATCAAAATGTGTTGCAGAATTTGTGTGTCTAAAGCGGCGTATTGCCGAAATTTAAAAATACAATATAAGATACCGGACTTTTTATATCTATTTATTTATTTTTAACGTTTTGCGCCCCAAAACTAGTTTCGCCTCTTTCGCCACGCCCTCGTTACGGTACTAGATGCTGAAAAGACTCTGGCTTCAGTTAACAACATTAGCTCGTATATGGAATGATGTGATGGTGATAGCGAAAGTGATAAAATTGCAGCAAGTGAAGCTCTTGTTGCTTATCATACTGTGCGTCAATGCCAAAGTTTTCAGACAAATGACTGCTTGTCGACATTGAAAAATAAAATTTATCAACCAAAATCTTCTTCAGCATGTACTAAATCAGAAGCAATAATTACCAATGTTTTATCCCATACATATTGGGCAGAGTAAAACTTTTTTTGGAAGTTTATTTTTCACTTGGTTAGATTATAATAAATTTATTTTAATCCTTTATCCAAGTGTAAGCAAACAAAGTTTGCGCATGAAAATATCTTCAGGACTGAAGTAAGGCAGCGCAACACCAGGCAACTCCGAGCAAAGGTGGACCAGGCTCTCATCACTACTTGTCTCAGTATCTCCCATAATGCAAAACACATCTCCTTGCGGACATGTATACTGCTATGCATTAAGGGAAGAGCCACTACCCAGACCAGTTGCAACCTTTATTGAGGTGTATTTAAGTAAAGACCTCTCTAAACATTAGACGATCCTGAAACATCGCCCAACTCAGCTTTGTTCCACTCAGTTACAGGCTCACCCTGTACCAAGAACTTCTCAGCATTGGCTCTACCCAGTGGCAGGCTCACCAAACCACCAGACAGAGCCATAATCTCAGTGGTGGCTCTACTCAGAGACAGGCAAAAATCTACCCCAAGCAGAGCCTCTCATATATATCCAGCATGGGATGCAGACCCAAACATGGATATACTAAGGCAGAAGCCATAGGAGAAGTCATATTTACCTATAGGAGTTGCCATCAGGTGTACTACCTTATTATTGAATTACTCTGGATTTAGAAAAAGATGTTGGAAGTTTATTTTCACTTGGTTAGACTATAATAAAGTTAGTTTAATCCTTTTATCCAAGTGTAAGCAAACAAAGTTTGCGCCTGAAAATATCTTCAGCACTGAGGTCATCATCATCATCATCGTACGTATCAAGGATTTAGGCCTAGCATGGCCTGTTCCGGCCTTAGAAGTCATCGTTGAATCGTTTAAGAGGACGTCCTGGTTTTCTTTTTCCTAATGGCTTGTATTTTAAGACTTGTTTTGGTAATCTTTCTGTTTTCATTCTTAGAACGTGTTCCATCCATCTATGTTTATATTTTTTAATTTTTTCTATTACTGGTTCTTGGTTTAATTCTTTCATAATATCTTCGTTTCTTTTGTGATCAAATAGGGTATACTTTGCAGTTTTTCTCATAAACTTCATTTCTGCTGTTGTTAATCTTTTTTTGTCTTTTTGTTTTATTGTCCAGATTTCGCTTCCATCGATTAAGACGGTAAGGCTAATGTATTGCATACTTTTAGCCTGGTTTGTTTTTGAACTAGGTTTGGTTTAAATATAGAGTTAATTACACCTGTTATTTTTAAATATTTTGCAATTTTTACGTTTATATCTTTTTCATTTTCATATGTGATCATACATCCTAGGTATTTAAATGAATTCACCTGTTCTAAGATCTTGTTATCTATTACTATTTTAGTTCTTGTTGGATCTTGTCCTTTAAAGGCCATAGTTTTTGATTTTTCCGTTGATATTATTATACCATAATCTTTGGATATCTCATTTAGATTTAAAATAGCTTTCTGTAAGTTATCTTCAGAATTTGTAATTATTATTTGGTCGTCTGCAATGAGGAGAGTGTTTAAGTTAACTGTAGGTGACAGTTTAATTCCTTGATGTAAATTTTTACTCCATTTTATTATTATTTCATTTAAGTAGATATTAAAAAGAGTTGCTGAGAGGGGACATCCCTGTCGGACCCCTTGGTTTATCTCTCTTGTATATGATAGCTCGTGATTTAATCTTATTTGTATTTGATTATTTTCATATATACTTGTAACAGCTTTTAGGATATTATTTGGTATTTGTTTTTCTTTTAATATGTTAAATAATATGTTTCTTTTAACTTTGTCAAATGCTTTTTCAAAGTCAATAAATGCAATATGTGTTTGTAAATTATATTCTCTTCTTTTCTCTATTATTAATTTTAGGCAAAAGGCTGGGTCTATACAGGATTGTCCTTTTCTAAATCCATTTTGTACCTCTAGAATAAAGTTTTCGGAATATTTCATTAGTTTGTTATTTAAGATTCTGCTATATATTTTGTAACAGGAATTTAGTATACTGATACCTCTATATTTTTTTGGGTCATCTCTATTACCTTTCTTAAAGATAGGAATCTCAATTGCTTTTTTCCATTCTATTGTGGGGGTACCAGTTAAGTAAATTTTATTTAAAAGTAATAAGAGTCTTTCTTTGAGTCTTGTTCCTGCGTATTTATATAGTTCTGAACCTAGCTTATCTTCTCCAGGTAATTTTCCGTTTCTTGTTTCTTTCAGGCTGATTTCTAATTCTTCTTCAGTTATTTCCTTTTCATTTTCGTTAACTGTTTGCCAGTTGTCTTTTTAAAAATATTTGTCTGTCCACAGTTCTGTGTAGTAATTGAGAAATTCTTCTAATTTCAATTCAGTGTTTAATTTTATGTTTTCTTTGGTATCTGCATTTAGGTGTTTCAAAATATTATATACATTGGGTCTTATTTTATATAAATCATGTTCTAAATTAGAAACAAATTTATTCCATGATTCTCTATGTCTTTTTCTGACTTCTCTTTTAGCTATGGCTCTTATTCTTTTATATTCTATTTCATCTTCTAATCTTTTACTGCTTAACCATTTGTGATAGGCTTCTTTTTTCTTTTTGATTATTTCTTTGATTGTATCATCCCAGATCTTCAGTTTTTTTTCTTTTATTGAATTTTTTGGTCTTTCTTAAGCTTTCATTTGCTGCTGCATTTAGTATCGTTTTTATATTAAGCCATTCTATTTCTATTTCTTTATTTTGTTTTTTTTTTATCGAGATATTGGTTAATTCTTTGTTCATATAGCCATTGCACATTTGTGTCATTCAATAGTCTAGTTTTATAAGCAAATATTTCAATTTTTCTTTCTGTTCTTGTTACTTGTAGCCATTTAGGTGGTAATCTTAATTTTATTTTAACAAAAAACAGTGACCACTTCCTTGTTAAAATAAAATTAAGACATCTAGTGAAAATTTGATGTCTTTTCATTTAATATGAAGTAATCTAATATTCATTTCCATCCTCTTGCTGCCCAAGTATATTTATGTATGTCTTTATATTTATAGAAGGAATTCATTATTTTTAGGTTATTATAAACTAAAAAGTCAATCAATTTTTTTACCATTTCTGTTTAGAGTGTGTTCTCCATGTATTCCTATATTATTATTAATTTTCGTGTTTCCAATTCTTGCATTTAAGTCTCCTGCTAAAATTATGTAATCATTTTTATTTATTTTATTATATGTTTTGTAGCTGATTATAAAAATCAATATTATCCTGTTCTCTTCCTTCTTCTGGGGCATATAAACCAATTATTGTTAAATAGCCTCTATCTATTTTTATTCTAGCTTCTATTATTCTTTCATTCCATAATTTATAATGTTTTAACTGTTTTGAAAGGGAGTTATGAATCCAAATCACGACTCCTGCTTGTGCTCTGGTTTCTGTCGACTCCACTGTATATCACATTAAAATTTTCAGTTCTCATAGTTCCTTTTAATTTCTTTTTTGTTTCAGTGATTACTGCTATTTTAAAATATCTTTCATTTAATAACTGGTCTAATTCTATTTCTTTATATGCTATTCCTCTTACATTCCAGTTTGCTATGTGTATTATATTTTGTCGTTTCCATTTTCGTTTTCCCTTTTCCATTCCAGGGTCGTTTCCCATAGATTCAATCCGATTATCTTTTTCTGTCAGCTTAAAAGTAGGATTATGTTCTCCATGTCAGGGGACTAGCCTGACGAAGGAATATTTCAGTGGTAGGGCGGCTACCTTAAGGCTTCTGAACTAGCCTTCTTCCGAATTTAAACCCATAGGAGGAATAGGGTTGAAGTGGAAAGAGTAGATGGTAGAAGAAATATAGTAAGGTTTATAGAGAGGGCATAGTTGTAAGGCCAGAAATGAAAAGACCCCATGGCCCCTCGAGTACTCTAATAGCATAAGGGTCATAAAGTAAGAAGAGTTGGCTGGCCTTATAGGAAAGATTAAAGTAAGTGGGTCTTCCTCAAAGTAGAAGAAGGAGAGGATAGATCCAAATTTCAGCACCACCTTACCTCAGTGCTGAAAATATCTTCAGCACTGAGGTAAGGTGGTGCAACACCAGGAAACTCGGAGCAAAGGTGGACCAAGAACTTATCACTCCTTGTCTCAGTATCTCCCAAAATTATACAAACGCCTCTTGGAGTCAAGACTCATCAAGGGAGGCATATTTCTCATATCAAGGCATCTCTCATATTTCGTTGTTATGAAGGTAGACTTTTAAAATTTTACTTTTTTTATTATTTTAACTTTTTATTTATTATATGTGTTTGTAATAGTATAAATACATGTTACACGCCATTAATGTACTTGTATAATCCACGCATGCATACAGTATACTTTATAAACCTATTTTTTCCTTTCAGTTCCTAACCCCATGCATAAAATGAGTAGTGCAAGCAAGCAAAACGTTCGTCAGTATTCTGATGAGTATTTGAAATTTGGTTTCATACCCGCTGCTCAGGACGAACGGTCACTATTGTCTATTGTGCGAAAACTGTTTGACCAACGAATCAACGATAAATTGTCGAAGGACATTTGAAGGCGAAACAAAGTGCTTATGTAAACTATGATTTGAAGCAATTTGTCTCTAAATGAAGCTTCAGAAAAGATCAACAATAAATTCATTGTTCCGATATATAAACTGCTACCCTAAATGCTAGTCATGAAATGTCTCTGCTTATAGCTAAATCAAGAAAAATTCATGGAAGGAGGAAGGAGGATTTAATTAATCCAGCAATATCAACTTTTCTAAAAACAGTTCTGGAGAAAGTGACAATGATGTCAAAGGAATGCCACCAAGCAATAACACGGTTAGCAAAAGAATAGATAAGATGCCTAAAGATTTGGAAACACAACTTGTTGAAAAGTTGAGCTCAAGGAAGTTCTCAATACAGATGGATGAATCAACTGTAAGAAATAGTGAGGCTGTATTAATGGCCTATGTAAGATATATTGACAATGGTGAATTTACTGAAGAAATATTGTTCCGTGAAGCATTGACAACCACCACTACCGCCATCGATATATATAATAAACTCAAAAATTATTTAGATGAAGCTCAAGTATCAATTAAAAATATTACAGATGGCGCTCCTGTTATGATGGGCAAGAAACGCGGCAGTTTAAAATTAATGAAGGATTACAATCCTGAATTGCTTGTGCATTGTTATTCACAGAGAAAATTTAGATTCCAAAAAACTTTCATCTGTTCTAAATGAGATATTGAATTCAGTTATAAAATGTATCGACACTATCAAAGCTAATGCCAGGTCTCCATTGTCCTGAACTGATCTCTGCTTGTTCAATGCAGCAGAATGTAAGTAGAACTGGATTGTGATCTGGCATGTTGATGTCAAGATGTTTTATCTGAATTACCCTGTTTATAAGGGAGGAAGAGATATAAATTTGATCAGGATGCATACCAATACCTTGATTCATGAATGTGTAAGCCTAGAGATTAGGGTTGCAAATATGCCAGTTGAGCATTGTCGCGACATATCTTTAACTGTATGTATCCCACTTTACCACTCCTGAAGTGTTTTGTGTAATGTAGCGTTTTCAGTACATATGGAAGAATTTTCCATCGGATGGAACATAAACATTTGCCGTATTTACTCAAATATAACTCATCCTCGCATATATCTTTGTATCCTTCATTTTACTCGCATATAATTGGTGCGGTAATAACAAAAGATCGACCGACTCAACAACAAAGGCAAGCCTACGATTGTTCAACTGAAATGCTGATTCTCATCAACCGAATTCCAAAATATCTGAAACTGCCATAACAACATTCACTATCTATTTTTTAGTTTTAAACTTACTTTTGTGTACGAAATATGCGAAACTTTTTCATTTTTTTTTTCGTAAAATAAAATCAGACGCGCGAGCAAGTTATATTTGAGTAAATACAGTACTCGTGACCAGACACTAGCGCAAGGATTTTAGTCACTGGTCAATTGCAATTGGCCTTACTAGTAAATATAAAAACAAATTATTTAAATATTATCACAGTGCATTTTTAATGATAAGTGAATGGACCACACTTTTTATCTCAAGCAAATAATACATTACATATAAGTTGGGATGTGGTTGTTGGGAAATATTCCCTCATTCATCAGCTGGTCGTTTTATGCCGCTATGAGATGATGGAAGCAGGAAGTTGTGCATGCAGTAATTAATGCCAAGCATTAACTGCCTTTTGGCTTGCTTTGTCTCTACTTACTTAATTTACCCATTAATGATACTTTATTTAAAATATTTAAATAAACCATCATTTAAATTCTATCAATTTATAGAAAAAGCAAGTAACATTTGCATTCTCTGTGATAGCTTAATTCCTAATAAGCTTCCAAATTATCTATCACTCTAATTAGTTGTAATTTGAGCAGCCAGAAATATTGCTCATTTAAGGGTAGGGTGTACCATGGAATTGGAAAAAATTAAAATTAATTAAATTTTATTTTAATTATAATTATTAAATAATAAATAAAAATAAACATTAAATAATTATTAATTATATAAAAATTAATCTAATTAATTAAAAATCAAAATTTTATTAAAAATTACGCATTTTTTGTCACTTTTTTCATGAAACAAACAATTTTTTTTGGTTCAAATTTCTTACAGATATTCTATCATGTCTATTAAACAATATAAACTAAAATCATTGAGCAAATATCAGTTCCTTTAAAGTTATGAAATTTAATTTGTCCACATAATGATTATTACACAAATCCTGCATTTTTGAAAAATAAACTTAAAAAATAAAAATACATATTATAATTTTAATTCAATATATTCTGGATATATTAAGCTGTAAGCTGTGTTAGAAAAAAAATTAATATTCTAAGACTAATAGTTTTTAAGTATCTTGCCAAAACCTACTACAATGTGTTCCAATTTAAAAACTAGAGAAAAATCAATTTTCAGTTTATAACTATAACTCAAAATGTAGGAAGTTTTGAGCTATCTCAAAAGATAACTGAAAATGTAGGAAGTTTTTGAGTACGACAATTCCAGAATATATTCTTTCTTTTCTTTTAGTGTTACACGGTGATCAGCATTCATTTTTGAAATTATGGATTCTACAACCGTATTAAAATTACTTTTTTTATTATTATCCCGACGTTTCGTTCTTCATATCAAGATCATCATCTGGAGCATAAATAAATATACCAGACAAGCTGCGTTACATTTTAAACCGTAAGCTAGAGAAACAATGATTTGATCACATGCTACTCGCTGGCATGACCTCGAGTGGAAAAAAAAAAAAATTGCATCACATGAAGATTACATGAATAAACATTTTTGCATACAGATGGTTTTCCTTCCAGTAACAGTTATGTCCTATTTCTATTGGGACATAACTGTTATTTTTGATTAAAAAAATTATTTATAAATTACAACATGAATAATCTTTCTTATAGATTTTTTTCCTTAACAGTGATGTCCTATTTTTCAGTATTAAAGTTGTTATTTTAGATTTGGGATCCTGGATTTTCTAGAGTCTTGTTTGTAGTTGTTTTTAGAGAGGAAGGATTCGTGGGACGAATATATGCCTTCCCTATGTATGGGATTTTTAGACCATCATTATCGTTTAGATTGGGGTGGTTGATAATGATCTCACAAGCTTCCTTAAATTTGCGTTCATACCATGTTTTGGTGTGATATAGACGACTGGTGCTTTTCCAGGCAATTCTATGTAAGGTGTTCAGAGCATGTTCAGAAAGGCCAGCTTCACCATAATTATTATATTTGAAGTGTCGTCTATGTTCTTTTTGTCTGATCAGAATTGTGCGTCCTGTTTCTCCTATGTATGGTATCTTGCAGGTGCACTAATTACGGTATACTCCATGGTAGGCCAGAGGAGGGAGTGGGTCTTTGGATGAGGTGAGTAAGCTTTTTAATTTTGCAGGTTTAAAGTTGGTTTTCAGGTTGTAATTTTGTAGTGCTCTGTTTATTTTGTCTGATGTCCCTTTAATGTAGGTAATGGTTATAGTTTTAATGTAGTCTAGTTTGTCTTTGTTTTTTATTGAGGTCTTGTAGAGAATTCTGTTAATAATGTTTTGGCTCTATCCATTTTTTTAAAAGTATTACTGATCACTTTAAATTAGTTTTCAGTGCCCGTTCATCACTGGAGCAGATCTTCAGAGTCCTGTTTTTTTAGGGTATTGATGACACCTAGTTTTTGTGTTGGGTGGTGGTAGGAGTTTATGTGTATATATTGGTCAGTATGTGTCGGTTTCCGGTAAACAGTGAAGGAAAGATTGCCCGAAGGAAGGCGTGTGACAAGTGCGGCAGTATGTTATGTTTTTCGATCTCAATTGTGAACTGTATACGTTTGCTTGTTTAGGTGGCTAAGGAAAGTGTCTGGTGTCTGGCGGCCATGAAACCAAATCGCGAAAACATCGTCAAGGTATCTGAGCCAAATTTTGGGTTTTAAAGGGGAGGAACCTAGAGCAAGTTGTTCAAAATGTTCCATATAAAAGTTAGCAATCGGGTGGGATAATGGCGAGCCCATGACTGTGCCTTCTTTTTGTAGGTAAAAAGCGTTTTGGCATACAAAATAACCAAAACATAATACATGCGCAAAGAGCGCCGTGATATCTGGAAATTAATTCTTCGGGTCATGTGGTAATTGACTTAAGTAGATTCTCTGTTTTCTTTTTGATTCCATTAGTTGGGTCATAGTTAAGTAATTTGTATTTACACATCACATAAACTTGGTGTCATCAATACCCTAAAAAAACAGGACTCTGAAGATCTGCTCTAGTGATGAACGGGCACTGAAAAACGAATTTAAAGTGATCAGTAATACTTTTCAAAAAAAATGGATACAGCCAAAACACTATTAACAAAATTCTCTGCAAGACTTAATAAACAAACAAAGACAAACCAGACTACATTAAAACTATAACCATTCCCTACATTAAAGGTACATCAGACAAAATAAACAGAGTACTACAAAAATACAACCTGAAAACCAACTTTAAACCTCCTACAAAATTAAAAAGCTTACTCACCTCATCCAAAGACCCACTCTTTTCACTGGCTCACCCAGGAGTATACCGTATTTACTGCACCTGCAACATACCATACATAGGAGAAACAGGACGCACAATTCCGATCAAACAAAAGAACATAAACGACACCTCAAATATAATAATTATTGTGAAGCTGGCCTTTCTGATCATGCTCTGAACACCTTACATAGATTGACTGGAAAAGCACCAGTTGTCTACATCACACCAAAACATGGTATGAACACAAATTTAAGGAAGCTTGTGAGATTATTATCAACCATCCCAATCAAAACAATAATGATGGTCTAAAAATCCCATACATATGGGAAGCATATATTCGTCCCACAAATCCCTCCTCTCTAAAAACAACTATAAACAGAACTCTAGAAAATCCAGGATCCTTAATCTAAAATAACAAGTTTAGTACTGAAAAATAGGACATCACTGTTAAAAAAAAAATCTATAAGAAAGTTTATTCATGTTTTAGTTTATAAATATTTTTTTTAAATCAAAAATAACAGTTGTAATAATAGAAATAAAACCTCACTGTTACAGGAAGGAAAACCATCTGTAAGCAAGAACGTGTATTCATGTAATCAAAAATTAAATTAGCTTGATGTAATTTTTTTTTCACTAGAGGTCATGCTAATGAGTAGGATGTGATCAAATCATTGTTTCTCTAGCTTACAGTTTGAAATGTAACGCAGTTTGTCTTGTATATTTATGTATGCTCCAAATCACGGATTCTCAACCTATGGTACGCATACCACTGGTGATACGTGAGCCACTGCCTTACTGGTACATTTAATATCTCGAATTCAATATAGTGGTATGCCACTGGAAAAGGTTGAGAACCCCTGCTCCAAACGATGATCTTGATATGAACATCGAAACGTCGGAATAATAAAAAAAGAGTTATTTTAACACAGTTGTAGAATCCATAATTTCAAAAATGAATGCTGATCACCGTGTAACACTAGAAGGAAGGATTATGATAATTCATGGAGATTGGAGCCACAAGCGATGCAATCAATCCTGTAAGCTGAAGAATCAGGTTTCTAATTTGATCAATCAACTGGCTTTTTTTAAAACGATGTAGGGATAGCAATATCATTCCAACCTGCATCAGCCTAAAAAGAAAATTCACCTCAGCAAAAGCGCAACGTATATACCTCCTCATGCAGAAAGCACTTCTCAGAGAACAAATCCAAGCTTCCAGAAAGAAATACACAAAATTAGCTACAAAACGAAAAAAAATGGAATCTTCAAGCTACGTAAACGCAGACATCTGGATGATCCTGGAAAAGATTACTGACAACACCGAGAACCACATCCTCCAAACGAAGAAAGAAAATCTAATTTCCAAATTCCAAACCTAAAAGATCGAAAGAACCACCCGCCATATTTAAAATTCTCGAACAGTGAACAATATCAACTAACCAGAAGCAAGAAACAACAGGAGCCACCAATCACCAACAGGTAACAATAATATAATTAACCTATCCAACCACGCTTTAAACAAAGACGAATGCTCGATACCTAACAAAGTTCCTATTTTTAGAGGGACCTGTGGCATAGTATAATTATTAAAAACAACACGCAAGTCCACAGTAATAACTTTAATTAATAAATAAGGTAGATATTTCATACTAAAACTAATAGTACATATTCAGTGTTACAAACAGATAGGAATGCAATACTTATATTACTAACGAACATTCGGTGGTTCACCTATTAAAATACTAAATAGCCGTCATTCTCGTATCCAATTCACCATGGAAAAGGAAAATTCTGGTACTTTATCATTTTTGGACATCCTGCTTACTCGAACTTCTTCTGGTACCTTATCTACAAACGCCTTTCGAAAGCCCACATTTACTGGCAGATATATTCATAACAAGCCTGCTCACCACACATCTCAAATATTTGGCATTCTTAAATCTCTAATTAATAGGGCACATAAAGTTTGCTCTTCTCCAGAAATCTTACAACAAGAACTTTCCATCATTAAAAACTTAATGGAATCTAATAATTACCACCCTAATCAAATCCAACAGATAATTGAATCTTATGTTCCAATATCTGAGGTTTCTTCAACAGTTCGCAGAGTTCCAATCCCCTACATTCCAGGAATCTCAGAACCTATAGGTAGAATTTTAAAAAAGTACCAATTGATTCCACTTATATTCCTATCAAAAATTTCTTCCTTATTGCCTTCTACAAAAGATAAACTGTCATCTCTGTCTTTGGATGGCGTTTACCAAATTCCTTGTGAATGCGATATTTCTTATTTTGAACAAACTGGCCGTTTGTCCAAAATAAGACTGTGGAAAAAAGAATTAAAGAACATTAATATTATATTGATTACAACAAACCTCAGAAGTCTGGTCTAGCACAACACAGTATTACCACTACCCATAATATCCAGTGGGATAAAGCTATTCTCCTTCATAGATGCAGGTTCAAATATGAACGCCTTTTTAAAGAAAGTTGTGAAGCTTTTGTACACCGACCGAATTTAAATCGAAATGATTGCCTCTCTCTCTCTCTCTCTCTCTCTCGAAGATCTGGGAGACGTTTATTTTATGTAATCATTAAGAAGTTAATTATCTTAAATATTAATTATTTATTTTTCTTTCATTTCCTAGCTCGCGACAACACTGCATTTTAATAGGTGATCCACCGAATATTCGTCACTTGTATTCCATTCCTATCTGTTTGTAACGTTAACTGAAGATGTACTATTTTTTTTAATACGAAATATCTACCTTATTTATTAAGTAAAGTTATTACTGTGGACTTACGTGTTGTTTTTAATAATGATACTTAACAAAAGTTTAAATTATGCCATAGAACCCAAATCGATAAACAAACTTGAATTTATTTGTAATATTGAAAGAGGCCTAAGATTCTCCCAAATAGCATAGCAGAAAAAATATTTAGAAACTGCCAGCATTTTAAATCATAACAAAACAATAACAAGCAACCTAACTAAACACGAAATAACAGCGATAAAATCATTAAAGTCAAATCCGAACATCTTAATAACCAGAGCAGATAAAGAAAGTGCCACCGTTATCTTAAACCGAAACACTTATGTGGCAAAAATGAATCTGCTGGTTTCAGACAATAACACATACAAATTAATTAACTATAACCCAACTAATAGAATCAAAAAGAAAACAGAGAATCTACTTAAGTCAATTACCACATGCCCCGAAGATACGGTCAAAAAACTATATCCACACTACGCTCGTTGCGCAGTGTGGATATATGTGGATATACACCGAAAATTCACAAAGAAAACACACCGTTAAGGCCTATAATCAAAGGGATTGACAGCCTGACTTATCACTTAGCCAAAAAATTAGCGGCAACGCTCAAGGAGTTGGTAGGTCATTTCCCCTTCTATATCAAAAACACGCAACACTTCATAAACATCATCAAAGACATTACATTAGAAAAATATGATCTTTTAGTCAGTTTTGATGTCTCTGCCCTTTATTACGAATTTCCCAATCAATGACACAATCCTTCTTTTACAGAACAAATTTCCTCCTGATATCACGGCGCTCTTTGCACATGTATTATGTTCTGGTTATTTTGTATGCCAAAACGCTTTCCACCTACAAAAAGATGGCACAGACATGGGCTCGCCATTATCCCCCCGATTGCTAACTTTTATATCGAACATTTTGAACAACTTGCTCTAGGTTCCTCCCCTTTAAAACCCAAAGTTTGGCTCAAATACGTTGACGATGTTTTCGCGATTTGGTCTCATGGCCGCCAGACACCAGATACTTTCCTTAGCCACCTAAACAAGCAACACAAACGTATACAGTTCATAATTGTGATTGAAAAACATAACACACTGCCGTTTCTTGACACACTTGTCACACGTCTTCCCTCGGACAATCTTTCCTTCACTGTTTACCGGAAACTGACACATACTTGCCAATATATACACATAAACTCCTACCACCACCCAACACAAAAACTTGGTGTCATCAATACCCTGAAAAAACAGAGCTCTGAAGATCTGCTCTAGTGATGAACGGGCGCTGAAAAACGAATTTAAAGTGATCAATAATACTTTTCAAAAAAAAAATGGATACAGCCAAAACACTATTAACAAAATTCTCTACAAGACCTTAATAAAAAAACAAAGACAAACCATTAAAACTATAACCATTCTCTACAGAGTACCACAAAAATACAACCTGAAAACCAATTTTAAACCTCCTACAAAATTAAAAAAGCTTACTCACCTCATCCAAAGATCCACTCCCTCCACTGGCCCACCCTGGGGTATACCGTATTTACTGCACCTGCAACATACGATACATAGGAGAAACAGCACGCCCAATTCTGATCAGACAAAAAGAACATAAACGACACCTTAAATATAATAATTATGGTGAAGCTGGACTTTCTGATCATACTCTGAACACCTTACATAGAATTGACTCGAAAAGCACTAGCTCTCTACATCAGACCGAAACATGGTATGAACGCAAATTTAAGGAAGCTTGTGAGATCATTATCAACCACCCCAATCTAAATAATAATGATGGTCTAAAAATCCCATACATATGGAAGGCATATATTCGTCCCACGAATCCTTCCTCTCTAAAAACAACTACAATCAAGACTCTAGAAAATCCAGGATCTCAAATCTAAAATAACAACTTTAATACTGAAAAATAGGACATCACTGTTAAGGAAAAAAATCTATAAGAAAGATTATTCATGTTGTAATTTATAAATACTTTTTTTAATCAAAAATAACAGTTATGTCAAAATAGAAATAGGACATAACTGTTACAGGAAGGAAAACCATCTGTAAGCAAGAACGTTTATTCATGTAATCCAAAATGAAATTAGCTTGATGCAATTTTTTTTTCACTAGAGGTCATACCAGGTAGTAGCATGTGATAAAATCATTGTTTCTCTAGCTTACGGTTTGAAATGTAACGCAGCTTGTCTTATCTATTTATGTATGCTCCAGATGATGATATTGTTATGAAGGACGAAACGTCGGGATAATAAAAAACGAGTTAATTTGAAACGGTTGTAGAATCCATAATTTCAAAAATGAATATATTCTTTAGTATATAAACTTTATAAAAACAAAAAAAAAAATTATTATTTTTACCTAAGCTATGATTTTTGGGGGTACCCTAACCTTAATTGTTTTAAAAATTTGTATCTTTTGAATTCTAATGATCTAATTTGACCACTTACTACTGATGGAACAAGTGCAGTTTGTTGTAGATGATGGGTAGTAAGCCATTCTTCGTTTAAAAACAAAGAAATAAAATACAGTGAGTAAAGTGTTATAAACGAGAGAAAGATGGTAAATGAAGCAAAAAGTTAGTTATTAACTGCCTTTGATAGCTCAGATTGGCAGAATTGTTCCAAAAGTAATAGACAATGTTAGGACATACCTTTATTTTGGAGGGCAAACAAGTTATTTACAAAAAGTGGATTTTCAATATGGACAGAGGTATTATCTGTAGATCTCCACAGAGTCAAAGAACTTCATGGGAGATCCTCCTCATCAGCTTCCTCCAGTTTCCCTTTAATATTCCAAGTCAGAATGCAAATTAAATATTTTTGCAATATTCTATATAAAACTGAACAAATTGTAAATCCTTACTGCATATTTTGTGTCTAGCTGCAGGTTAGAATAAAGGCTTGTCCTCAATATCAAACTGTGCCTTAAACTTATTTGCCATTTCCACACCTACATTCTCAAACAATGTACTCTGAGATGATATTCTATACAGGTTTGGGAGCACTGTTTTATCTCGACATCGATCAACTACAAATGATCACTGCAAATGGTTTAACTTTTCGCTCCAGTTTCCTTGCACTTTTTCACTTTGTTGAGTGTGTGCCATTGGTGTGCATAATTAATGCTAGCTGGAACTAACAAAATGTCAAGCGTATAAATATCTAATTTGGTTAATAAACTGTTTCATTCTTACTATTATTATTATTATTGTTAATGGGTATCTCCATGGAATTCATCTCAAGGTGGGAGGCAACACTAACCATTATTAGCAATACACCTCCGTAGTGCAACGACATAGTGATCACTACCAAGAAAAATTAGAAAATATCCTGACCAAGCTGCATCAAACAAGTAACAAATATGATATGAAATTCAATTTTAGTAAAAACAAATATAGACCATTATAAAACAAGTAAAGCAATTCAATTACCTAGGATCATTTGATCACTGAAGATCTAGACCAGGGGTCGGCAACCGGCGGCTCAAACGTGAATTTTTGGCGTCTCATAAAAGGTTGACCATACTTGCATGGCAAGTGGCCCGTATGCTGAATTATTTAAATAATATATTTCATATGAATAATAAATTAAAAATAATTTGATACCGATACTTCGTGATATCACCGTGCAACTTGGCGCGAGTCAATCGTGTCAGTCATCATGAGTGGGGATAACAAAAGCGACTTCATCCGACGACAACCAAGATTTTGGCGCACTTTTGAAGTCGCGTTCCCTGGTCCGTCTTATATATTTGTTAAAAATGATTTCAAAAAATGGGTTCAAGAAAACGTAAAATTTCAGATGAAGAAGGTTTAATGATGAATGGAATAGCAAGTACTTCTTTATTGAAAATGGGGGATAAGCCCCTTTATCTTATTTGACATAAAAGTGTTGCTGTTATGAAAGAATATAATATCAGATTTCATTACGAGAATGAACGGATTTGAACTGTGAACCTACAAAAAATCATTAATAAATTAGAAGCTTCTTTGATTGCTCAGCAAAACATATTCAAGAAGCAAAGTATTCATAATGAATCGGTTGAGTATAAGGACATTACACAAATATCTGATAAAAAATGTATTATGTCTCTTGCATTTATGGTAGATATTACAACGTACCTTAAAACTTAATTTGAACCTGCAGGGGCCAAGGTAAATTACTAGCAGAGCTCTTTTCTGACATAAAATCTTTTGAATGCAAACTATGTCTGTTGAAGAAACACATGATGGAAGAAAATCTACATCATTATACATGTTGCAAATCTGCATCTACAGTTGGATGAAAAACACAAAAGGAAACTTTTGTTGGTATCACTGAGGATTTTCAAGTGGAATTTTCAATAAGATTTGTGGATTTTCTTAAAAATAGCATCGAAATGCGATTATTTTTGAACCCTTTTAATGTCGACATTGATGATGTACCAAATCAACTACAGATGAAAGTTTTGGAATTATAACAAAATGAAACATTAAAGAACGCATTTTCGTTAGAAAATATACAACACTTTTATCGATGCTTACCAAAAAATTTGAAGTATTAATTAGTATCGCAAAGAAGATGATAGTCGCATTTCGAAGCGCATACATTTGCGAACAAGCATTTTCTGCCATGAGTTTTAGAAAAAATAAATTTTCTTCTCGACTGACTGATGAAAATTTGCATGCTTCGATTCGCAAATGTATGTGCTTCGAAATAAAGTATAGATATAGATAATCTGGCTAAGGGAAAACAATCAAAAAAGTCACAGCAGGGTGACACACATATTGTGATGCATAAACTCTATTACTTTGTTTTTACGTGATAATAATTTTCATTGAGTTTCATTTTCATGCTTGTTTCATATCTCGTATTTTAAATATTTCTGTTTTTTTAAGATTGATATAATAAAAATTGATAACTTAAGTGTTTTTGTTACTCACTATTTTCTCTTAATTAAACGCTTGCGGCCCGATTATTAAAAATAAAAGTTGAATGCGGCCCGCGAGCCAGTAAACGTTGCCGATCTAGACTATTTCGAAACCATAAAATACAGAATCAATAATGGATGGATAGCAATGGGCAGACTAAAAAAAATATGGAACAATAAAAGATTAAGCAAAGAACTCAAATTAAAGATATATATATATATATATATATATATATATATATATATATATATATATATATATATAACAATGATAATTTCCACAGTATTGTATGGCTCAGAATGCTGGATCTTAAGAATTAAGAAATGGATAAACTCAATGCTTTTGAAATAAAATGCCTAAGAAAAATCAATAGAACAAACTGGACAGAAAGAAAAACAAATGAAAAAGTCAGAGAATAACTTAACTTTAAAGAAACAATAAGTACAGCACTAAAAAGGAGCCAACTAAGCTGGTTTGGACATGTTTCAAGAATGAATCCAGAAAGGCTACTAAACATTAAATGGCAGAATTGAAGGCAGAGGAAGAAATGAATTGACAACATTAAAGCAAGCACCCACTTAAACTCCCTAACAGAACTTTATAAAAAGACAGTAGACAGAAAGAAATGGCAAAAATTCGTCTTTGAGGAACTCAACCCGCCATGAGTGGAAAAGAAGATAGTGTGTAGCAGATTGATGTAGAGTGCTTTCTTACGATGAGTCCTTGGAGCTACCACATAATAACAATAATATACCCATCACATATCCTGCAATCTGTCAAGACTTATTGCAGGTTGTCCAAATTAACCATTATTCACACAATACCTATCACACTAATCATTAAACTGAATTCACCCATATCAAACTTCCTGTCCCTCAAAATTATACATTTACTCAACTTCTAATGATGACCTCTTCTTCTTTCTCCCTCTTGCTATATATTGAAAAATTTCTCCTACATCCTTCCTATAAAATCCTTTTTAGCACTGTTCTTCTTGGAATAACATGAATATTATTGAGAGAAAAAACACTTAAAGGACTGTTTTTTATTATTTTTTTAAATAAGAAACAAACAAAAAAACTAGTTGCAGGACCACATGGAATCCCACTAATCTGCATGTAACGACAACTGGCATTTTTAAAATATCTGTCCCACATGGTAAGTTTCTAAATTTACAACAAAAATTAGTGGGCAGAGTAGAGTAGAGTAAGGTAGAGAGGGATTAAGAGGGAAGAGAAAGAACTGAATTTGCTTTTTGAACATCTGGTGGTTGTAGTCTTTGTGAAAATTTTATGAAAATGGCTGTTCTCATGAAGTATGAACAAAGCAGGTAGAAAGAGAACATAAATAGATAGAAAGATAGACTAAGAAAAATGAATTTGGTGGGTTATCATTATTTAAACTAAAACAATGACAGTTGTCAAAGAACTCAAAAGATCAGATCAAAGGAGAAATAACTGAGCAACTTGGTGAGATAATACATTCTGAAATACAAATAAACAAGTATGGCATCACACAAAATGAAGTACAAGAACAAACGAAAGCTAACAGAACATTTGGATGTCTCAACAGCCTCATCTGGAAGAATAAGAAAATAAGCAAAGAAACAAAAATAAGAATCTATAAAGGAGTAATCAAACCAGCACTAACATATGCAGCAGAAACACATACAACAATTTCAAAAATTAGAAAAATCAGTGAAATCATTGAGATTGAAAAAAGAAAAATTGTAGTGTAACAATATTAAACAAAATTAGAAACTTGCATGATTGAATTAAAAATAATAATAATAAATAAAAAAATGAAAGAAAAGAATGAAAAATGACATAGGAAAAAAGCAGGATAAAAGGTGGACAAAGAAAGTAAAGAACTGGATATCAAAGGGAAAGAGAACTAGAGGAAAACCGAGATGCGGGATGCTCTTGTAAATAGAGGCACTACAAGTATTTGTGCTTAATAGCAAAGATAATTTGAACTGTAAATCCTTATAAGGGCTGGCTTAAAGGATCGAAGCAAGAATGCTTTTCATCTTCACCGTTATCTGTAGAGGACAGTGTTTGGGATAAGGTGTTATTGAGCTATTAAAGCTCTGATCATGGCAGGAGGGTAACAGCAATAGCCGAGCCTCAGTTAGAATTTCATTGGCTACAGCATTGCCACCCATTACCCTCCAAGGGTATTAATCACCGCCACCTGATCAGTTTTTCAGTCTGAACTGTAAATTACATTGCTGGCTATAAGGGTGAAGCAAAATGCTTTTTTATTCCCTGCTATCTGATAAGATTACTGTGTGAGGAAAAGTTTATGAGCTAAGTGCTCTGCCTGAGTGGGTGCGATTTAAAGATCTTCATTTGGAAGTAGGATGGCCTTGGGTCTCCTATATTTGGAGAAGTCTGTTTCATCATTATTTGCTGCTTGTTGCACTAATTCATTTGGATGTGAAGAGGATGCTGAGGAAAACTTTACTGCTGAAGACTGCAGGAAAGAGTAGATGTAGGGGATATTTGTATCCCAGTGGAGTTTGACATTTCTGACATACCATGGTGCGTTTAAGATCATGCAGAGACATTTGTTTTGCACTCTCTGTAGTTTAGGATATTTGTACTTGAGCTGTGACTCCAGGCTGGGGACGCATAAGTAATAATGGGTCGAATCATCAACTGATAAAGGAGCAGTTTATTTTGGTATCCAGCTCGCTATTCCTATTGATAAGAGGGTAAAGCTGTGCAATGCATTAAAGCTCTTGATGCTTTCGTACGAGGCTTTTATATGTGGACTGAAGGTTAGTTTTCTGTCCAGCAGTACACCCATATATTTGGCTTTTGCTTTCCAGGGAATATTGATATTAAATAGGAAAATGTCATCTTTGGGAGATATTGAGTTTTTAGTGAAGAGCATGGCGATACTCTTCTGAGGGTTTACTTGCAATCTCCATTCCGAGAACCAGTGCTCTAATCTCTGCAGGTTTTCTTGCAGTTTCTTGGTGACAAGGTTCAGTTTAATAGATCTGGTTAGTATAGCTGTGTCGTCTGCGTATAGGGCAATGACGGATGACATTGGATTGTGCGGAATGTCCGCCATGTAAGTCGTTAAAAGTATTGGTGCCAGTACCTCAGGTGCAGGAGTACCTCAAGGGTCCCTCAGGGACCCTTGAGGTACTCCTGCCAGGATTCTTAGCTGGGTGGATAATATATCATTTAGTTTCACCTGCATTCGTCTGCCACTAAGAAATGATTTTATAATTTGGACTAGATCTAATGGAATGGCAGCTAAAATCAACTTGTATAGTAGTCCAAAATGCCATAATTTGTCGAACGCCTTTTCTAAGTCAAGAAAAACTGCTCCAGTGTACTGGTGCCAATTGTAACTTGTGGTAAGGAACTCTATTAATCTATGGATTTGTTGGGTGGTACTGTGAAACTTTCGAAAACCAAACTGTTCTGAAGGATGTTTAATTTTTTTTACTGAAAGTTGAATTCTGGAAAAGATAGCTTTTTTTGCTATTTTGCCCAAATTAGAAATCAGACTTATGGGACGATAACTTTGAGGCCGCTGAGGATCCTTGCCAGGCTTGTATATAGGAACTACGTCTGCCAACTTCCATGCAGAGGGAAGTACTTAAACCTGAACATAGCATTTATTATTGTTGTAAGATGTACGATGGCCTTTCAGGGTAGCAGCTTAATAACTTTGTTGGATATGCCGTTAGGCCCTGGAGCTTTTTTATTCTTTAAGTTCTTTATAATGTCACGAATTTCAGCTTGGGAAGTAGGTGTAAGTTGGCTGGTACATGTATCAGACACGTTTTAACACATGTCTGACGTTGCGGTGGACTTTGAAAATATGATAGAAATTTAGATTATTGCATGAAGGGCTACACTGTTTTTCTAAATTTTTAGCTATAGTTTCGGCTTTTTCTGCATCTGTGTAAACAATGTTCAGGTCAGATTTGAGAGGAGGAAGAGATTTGTTTTTGTTTTTGATGTTCCTACAGGAACTTCAAAACGGTTTGATCACCACGTGATATGTAGGCTAATTTGTCTTCCCATGGTTTGTTTCTGTGGACTTTAAGTGCATCTCTCACTGCACTGTTCATTTTGTTGAGATATGTTTTGTCTTGGGGTGCTCTAGTGTTGTGGTATCTTTTTCTTGCTTTATTTTTTTCCTTGATTAAGTTTCATTGTGTCATCTGATAATCGTTTAGCCTTGAAAGCAATTGAATTTGAGGTGATAGGTGTGTTGATTTGATCAGTAAGTTTTTTTACTGCAGAATCAATTTCTTCCTTGGAATTAATGTGAGGGACGCGATCAATGTAGTTTGGATGCATTTTGGATAGTTTTCCCCAGGGAATGAAGGTGTGAGGCGAAGGGGGAAGTCCCCTCTGATAACCCAGTTGGAGCAGAATAGGATTGTGGTCTGATGATAATTCATTCAATGATTCCACTGAAGGACAGCTATATCCAAGACGTCGGATGAGCCAGTGGGACTGTGGTGAGTTGGCACTGAGGGGCCAGCCACAGCTGAGCAATTTAAGTTTGTGTAGTTAAAGAGGATGCGGCCATTCCTATTTATAGACCTACTGCTCCAGGCGTGTTGTTTTGCGTTTAAATCTCCGGCGATAATAACTGGTAGTTTAACGCCGAGGATAGCATTCAGATCTGTGGTCAGCAATGTTTTTGATGGTGGGTTATAAGCAGCATAGATTTTTATGTTTCCGACAGAGTTTGTGATGACATTGATACCTGTGACTTCGAGATTAGTGGTTGTAGGAATGGCTACAGCATGATGGTTGATGTGATTTTTGATGAGGATGGCTGTACCACCACCTCTATAATCCAGCCTATCATTCCTGTAAAGTTGATATCCTTTGAATTTAGGATTATCAGCAGGTCTCATGTGAGTTTCGTTAATTAATAATATATCCGGATTATACCTGTCATTGAATTCCTGTACTTCTAGTATTTTATTTTTAAGGCCGTTGGCATTCCATGCAATAATCATTAGAGAATCTGGGAAAAATTTTTTCCTATGCATTGGAGAGTAGAGATAAAATGAACTGTGTCTGCTGCAAGAAACTTTTTGTAGTGCTTAGTGATGGATTTGATTTACTGAAATCCTGTAACATATTTACAAGAGAAGAGGTGATGATGGCTGTTATATTTGAATGTGGATTTGGCATATTCTGATCATGGACTGCTTTTTTGGGATGGGCCACGTCAGCATGTGTTCTTGTTTGGTGTTGAAGATTTATTTTCTTGGGGGGCTCAGTTGATTGTGGGTTAACACCTGTCATCTTGTTCAAACTAACAGGAGCCTAATGAACTTGAGCTTCTGGGGGCTCTCGTTTCTGATAATGAGGTAGATTGACTGATTAACTCAGTTTGTCTGTTTTTTTTAGTGGCAAATGCACCCTCTGTAATTTGCGGGGTGGGGGCCACCACAATTAGCGCACTTAGCCGGTGTGGTTTTTGGGTTGGAGCAGGTATGTGTGGGGTGGGTGTCATCACATTTTAAACATCTGTATTGAGCTTTCCACAACTTCTGGGAATGACCGAATTTTTGGCATCTATGGCACTGCCCAGAAGTGGCCTAAGAGCCGAAGTAAGAGCGTTCAGTGGCTCCGGCCTAAGAGCCGGAGCCACTTAGTCTCCAGTGAGACCTTAAGCCCACAGATTGTCTTCAAGTTATATTTTTATAGATATTGTCTTTCCACCAATATCAGAATCAGAAACATAGGGGTCTTGTTTGATCTGTACATTCTGCTGACCTTTATGGGAGGCAGATCTTGCATGTTGAGGTCAGCAGCAATTTCAGCTGTTTCAATGTCTTCTGATACTCCTCTGAGTATCACTTTTAAATTTTTCTCTGAGGTAAGTGTGAAGGTATGGTATTGTGTACCTCTTACATCCAACTCCTTGGTTTAATTTCTATAGTCAGTCACTGTAGCAGGCTTAATTTTGATGTGCTCCTCTGTGTTCTTGGCAGTGGAGTAATTTATCTGCAGGTTGGCCATGGTGGTTCTTAAGGCTGTCCATCTGTTTTTCCCTAAGAATGACTGGAGGCACATTTTCATTGGTGGAGGCAGAAGAATGTATGTTGGGGGCATCTTTATCCATGCCATTTTCGTTTGCTGACTCCGAAGGGAGAGTTTTGCGTTTTTTGCGGGCGTGCGCGTCTCTCCTTGATCTGCATGAGTAGAGTCCGAGATTACTAGATTTAATTTTTCCTCCATTTGAGGAGCGTCTTCATTTTGATCTTCATCAGTCTCAGGTAAAGAGTAAAAATTTAGGAAGCCAGGCCATTCAAGCTCGAACTTCTTAAGGAGTTTATGAAGCTGAATGCCAGTCTTTTATCTAGAGAGTCTATAATGATGTCAGGATCTATCATGTTAGATGGCCATTTTAGCTTAAACTTCCTTTGAAGTTTATTTACTAGAATTAACGCTGGCACTTCATCCAGAGAATCTGTGAGGACGTCCAAATCTAACACATTCTTCATTGACGATCTGCGTATGAACGCAGGTAATTTCTGCAAATATTTGGATCTGAAATAAATAAATGTGCTAACAATGGCGATTCTATCGGCTGTTAGGCCTAACGAATCGCCCTCGTTGCAATTACAGTCCACTTACCTGTGCTGCTGTTCTTAAATACAGTATAATCCGTAATTTAATAACTTTAATCACGTCTCTGCTAGTTAATCTAGCAGCTACACTACAAAACCAAAGTTTCTCATATTTGGAACTGAAAAAATCCTAAATCACAAGCCAACTTAGTTACATCTCTATATCGCTACTTGCTCTCAAATGAGAAACGAAGCGAGGAAGCTACCGTTTTCATGACCTATAAATTTATAGTTCTTATAAGAACTGGGCTATGGACTCTTTATCCCATCATCTGAATGAAGAAAATTTGTGTGAATGAGGTGTTATTGAGCTAAAAGCTCCAGTCATGGCTGGGTAACGGCAATAGCCGAGCCTGAGTTAAAACTTCATTGGCTACAGCATTGGCATTTGTTACCCTGGAAGTCTTAAAAATGACTTTCTCCCCCAAATGTGTGTTCGTTGGCTATTTTCATATTATTCTATGTTTTACAGAAATGGGTATAGGAGGAATGATGAATGTTAGTTCTGTGAAACACTGCCTGTTGAAGTACCTATAGAAAACGCATATAGCAGAAACAAGACCACCTGTGATGTAGTAGCTAGAGTGTATGTGTCAGAGAAGGATAATCATTTATCAACTGACTATTTTGGATAGCATTACCACAAATGTGAGATGAATGCAGTGGCGGCCGGTGGAAATTTTAAGTGGGGGTGCTGAATATACAAAAAAAAAAAAAAAAAAAAAAAAAAATCTAATCAGTAACGAATTTATTAATAAATAAATTTACATATTAAAAAGTGCTTTATTAAAAATATTTTATCCTCACCACGAACAAACACCAATAATAACAGTTTCGTATCAATAGCAATGACAAATGCAAACGAATATCGGCATTAGAGCATTAGATCGCAGTGCATTTGTTTCGTGTAACGATAATTGAAAAAATATAATTCTGTTCATATTTTCAACAGTGGTACTCGTCATAATTCTGTTCAGCCTTGTATCTATAATAAATAAATAATTATATATTTTAACAAAATAAAATAATATTGACAAAAAAAAAATAGTTCAACTGCGCACAGGCACCGATAATAAACGTTTCATATCTCACAGAAATAACGCGTTAAAAATACATGCCGTTTGGGCAGTGTCTGAATGACGTTACGTGAAATGCAAGCACCTACGAATATCGGCGTTAGATCGCACTGCTTTTGTTTCGTGTAACGATAATTGAAAAAATATAATTCTTTCCATAATTTCAACAGTGACACGCGTCATAATTCAGCCTTGTATCTATAATAAATAAATATTATATGTTATTTTAACAAAATAAAATAATATTGACAAAAAATAGTTCACCGCGCACAGGCTCCGAGAATAAACGTTTCATATCTCACAGAAATAACGTGTAAGGATACTAAAAATACACTGCCGTTTGGGCAGTGTGGGAATGACGTGCAACGACAAGCGCAAACGAATATCGGCGTTAGATCACAGTGCATTTGTTCTGTAATCTAAAGCGTTAATAGAACAATTCCAATTATTAACTATTCAGTCATTGTCGAAACATAAGCTATAACCTTTAATGTTGTATTGCATTTATATAATGTTATAAGCATTATTATTCATAAACACAAACAAATTTAAAATTTTCATTTTTTCCTTAGGGGTGCTGCAGTGTCGCAGTGCTTATGTACGGGTCGCCACTGGATAAATGCTTTCTGAATTTGTACAATTAGTAGGGACAGGTAAAAAGTAGCATCCTGAACAGGAAAAGAGCCGAAATTCTTAGAGGCTGAGAAAGTTATAGACATGATGTATTTGTGCCAGGAAAGTCTAGACATACATGTTAGTCCAAAAGAAAGAGATCTGGTCTTGTCTGGATGTTAACAAAAAAAAAAAAAAAGTAAATGGATGGATGGAGGGGAAACTGATATATTTTGCGAAAAAGAACAAACGTGTTGGTAGCAATGAGGGTGACTAGATTATCATTCCAGAAATAAGAGTTTAAGGAATGAGTTGTATAACTTGAAGCTAGAGATACTATTATTATACTACTACACTTTAGATACTATTATCTGAAGACCTCCATGAAGTCAAAGAACTTCATGGAAGGTCCTTACTAGGCTTTATTCTAAGTTTCTCATACCTCCCCCCCACTGCTCCAGTTTCCCTTTGAGCACTGCAAGGTTTGTTCAAAAAAGCATAGCATAGCAAAGTAATAGATAAGGTTATTGGTCAGTGGAAGTCACTTATGCATAAAAACAGGATAAGTGATAAGAACAGCGCCCTGGAGCCTAAAGAGAGGAAGTCATCAGCAACTACATAGTGAATCTTCAGTGAGAAAATGGCTGCCTAGCTGCAGAGAGTGGAAGTCAGACCATTAACATTATGAATTGCTGAACAGCAAATATTTGGATCTGGAGAGTAGAAACAGTAGTATCACTGTGGGAAAAGGGGGAGTGAGAAAAAATCCACAAGTCAACCTGCTTGGCACTGCTATAACACCAAAGGAGTTGAGGTTGAGCGGAGCTAAGTGTAAAGTGTCCTATACAAGATGAAGATAATGTGCAAGATAATAGGTTGAGATGCGTTGACCTCAAAAATATACAAGGAAGAAGAACTGATTAAGATAAGATCCCAAGTGTTGTGGAGAGCAGAGAGGATTATCTGGTAACTTAGTTTGTTGACAAAGAGTTTGCATTACGTCACTGCAAATACCTCAGCTTCTCTTATAGCTTAGTCAGCAGAATTCAAGAAATGGGCATTGAAGTCACCAAGGAAGATTACTCAGTGAAGTAATTCAACTTACAGAGACAGCACCAAGAATAAGAATTTAAAGTGGTTGGAGTGATTTTTACAATTAAGGGAAAAATAACACATTCAGTTATTCAAAATTTGGCACTGAATTAGAAGCCTTATCCATTTGCCAGGAGACATACAGCGCATAACACAAACAGTTAAAATCGACTGCACAGTTACCTGAGGTATGGTCAGAAATAGGAGATCAGGTCTGGGATGTTTTTAAGTAGTGAGGCACATACATCATTTAAGTATGAATTTATACAACAAATGTTGTTGGTAAAGATGATAATTCTGGTGAGGGTTTTTTATATGTTTTGGTTAATTTTTTTTAAATAATGATAGCACCACTATTTGAGTTTCTTAACATGTTGGCATTTTAAATGTCAAGTAAAAATCAGAAACATACAGGGGGCAGTGAAAAAACTTACATGGAAAAACTTAAATGCCACTGAGTATTCATAATGGTACTTCACAGAATAAAATAAACAAGATCAAAACAGGAAAAACATTCATTTATTAAAATTACTAATATGTCATGATTTTCTACCTAGAATTTTCAGAGCACAATTATAACTGTGATAAGCATGATAAGCACACAGCACTAAAATAAATGTGGAAACAACAAATTATAACTGAAAGAGAAGTAACGTTCTGTTCCAGTTATAATATTTGAGTTAGTTCAGTTATTATATGATCCATAGAAGCTGCCTTACATGGCAGCTTCTATGGGTCATAACCATAACATTAATTTGGAGAAGTCAGGATATCAGGTCTCAAAATGACAGTCTCCCAAATAATTAATTAGCAAATTAATGAAACCATACTTGTTGAGGTTAGGAGGATGCTTCATAACTAATGCTGATTCTAAAAATACTTTTTCAGACCTATTATGACTTCTATATACTATCAATCTCATCCTCCATTTAATCTTGTGTGAAGGAGCATCAGTAACATTGTCTGCTAATCTTGACTTTCCACACAGATGATTGTGAATGTAATTTTTGTGTTCTTCAAGGTGGATATTAACTGATCTATCAATGTGTCCAAAGCAAACTAAACTGCAGACACAAGAAATTTATACACTCTGGGATATGCAAGAGAATAAAGTTGATCTTTAGGAGAATGGATGAAAGTAGCTAACTGAATGAAACTTTTGAAAGTTTCATGGCATGGAGATCATATTTGCAGAGAACTTTGGCATCATTTTTTTAATGTGCTACTAATATATACATATATATATAGAAAGATATTTAATGACTAAAAAACCGAGAATTAATTAAAAGCTTTAATGATAAAAAAACACAACTATTTTGGCTTTTTACAGCCTTCAGCAGGTATCTTTTTAGGGAGAAGAAACAATAATAAAAACTGAAGATTCTAAAAAAACTGAAAAGCACAGATAAATTGCAGTACATAATTGAAATAAAAAACTATTACATTCAAGTTGTTCTATTTTACATGCCATTGTTTGTTGCATGCATGGTAGCAGACTCTCGAGAACGTCAGTACTGAATAACAGCAGTATGGCTATCAGGGATGTTATAGCTTATGTTCTGGATTAAGGACTATCTCCCTGGATTCCACTATCTTTCTTTCAAATTCATCATGGTAGCGGAAAATGTTTTCAGATCTATCCCAGGAAATTGAGTGACCTTGAAAATCATCATGAGGATTGTTAGAGAAGAGAATATGGCTGGATAAGGCATTGGCATGTGATCTTTTATTTTACCCTAGGAGGATCTATAAGAAATTTCTTAATGGTTTTTTCATAATATCCATTTTGTTCAAAGACATGTGAGAGGTAATTAATTTCTTTTTGAAGTTCATCTGGATCGTTTAAAAGAGAGCGTGCTCTGTTTCCCAAGGTGGAAATAGTTCCGAGTTTTTGTGGTGGAAAATGATGAGAAAGATTGTGAAGATATCTATTAGCATGCATTGATTTTCTGTACATAGAGATTCTAAATTTTCCAGAGCAGCGTGAGAGTTTTATATCCAGGAATGGTAAGGAGTTTTCATGTTCTAGTTCAGCTGTGAATTTTATATTTGGATGTTGGTTATTGAGATGATGAAGAAAATCCATGAGAGAGTTTTTGCCGTGACTCCATATAATAAAAATGCCATCTACATAATGCTTCCAAACTTTTGGTTTAAACGAAAAGGACGATATAGCTCTTGTTTCGAAGTCTTCAAGGTAAATATTCTCCAGAATAGGGGACAAAGGGTTCCCCCCATGCGTGTATATATATGGGGGGTGCACAGAGTATTTTATCTATTTTATATGGGCTGTAGACATTGCCTAAAACAATGTTGCAAAGATCACTGAGCTGAGTTTCAAAGGATATATCATTTGAATAAATAGTCTTGGCTCATTGAGTAAGTGTATTGAGGATGCCATACATACATTTGGGACGAGTGGTAGTGTGAAACCCATGACCTCATTAAACCACATTTCCCCTCTAACATAATTGAATTATTCAGATTCACCATGTATTCAGGTTACTTCTTATGAAAAGGAAAAATATACAAACAGATGGATGGGACTGCATTGGTTTCCCCCCCCCCCCCAAGAAAATAACTCACTTGGTAACGGAAGCAAAAATGCAGTATAAGCAGCAGTTAGCTAATGAGGCCAAGAGAGATCCTATAGAGCATTTCCAATACATGGCCAACAACAAGGATGACACTGGTTGCAGAAAATGGTAAAATGATAACCAATTAGGAGGATTTCTTTCTTTTTTTTTTTAATATGTGGTTCCCATCCAAGAAAGGTTATTAGTAAGCCTATAGTACATTTGTACCATGCATGGTGGGCTAAGGACTTTTCTTCCCATTTTAATATTTTTATATATATATATATATATATATATATTTGTAATTTTTATACAGTGTCCAGAAACTCTGCTTTAAACACCAAACAAGAAAAATTTTCAAGCCACATCAGGCCTCCAATAAGTGGGATGGTGGTCTCACACCAGGTGATGAGATACATCTCCCACCTAAAAATAGTAGTGGAGTGAAGAGAAGGATATAGTAGAGAAGTGAAATGAACAATTCATAAAGCAACATCCTGCAAAACTTGAGAGCAACAGAGGAGCCACTGATGGTGAGTGAGCAGGAGATATATGAGAAATTAAGTAAACTTGATGTCAATAAAGCTGTAGGACTTGATGGTATATCACCAAGTTTTGAGGGAATATTCCAGGGAGTTAACAACGGTAGCCAGAGTTCCAAAGGAGTGAAAGGGGAACAAAATTGATCTGCTTTATAAAGAGTTGATAAGACATTATAGGCCAATCTGGAATTGTGGTAAAGGTGTTAAAGAGGTTATTGAGAACCAGAATTCAAAATTGGGTTGACAACAGCAACATTCTCCTTGATGGACAGCATGGATCTGCTAAAGGAAGATCATGTTTTAGCAATCTACTTACTTATTATAGCAAGGCGACAAATGCATTGAACATAGGGGATGCATACACAGTGGTATATTTGGATTTTGCCAAAACCATTGACAGATTACCACATAACCAGCTGGTAATTAAACTGGAACAGATTGGATTGGATAGCAGATAAGTGCAGTGGATTGGAGATTAGCTGTTTCATATCAGTCAGTTAGTAGTGATATCAGGGAAAAGGAACATCACTAGTGGTGTGCCCTAAAGGTCTGTTTTGGGACCATTGTTTAATTTGCATGTAAATGATACTGGGAAGTGCTTGAAGTTCATCATCTGCAAATATACAGCTATTTGCAGATGATGCAAAGTTGGGAAAAACTATGTGAGTAGAATGGATATTCAAGCGTTACAAGTGGGCTCGAATAGACTTTGTTGATGGTCAAATGAATTAAGCTACCAGTTCAATGTGGCAAAGTTTAAGGCTTTAGAGTTTAGGAAGCACAGATGGGATGCAGAATATAAGATTGGTGAAGATATCTTGGAGGAGATGAGGGATCTGGGGGTATCCGTGGATAGGAACAGAACCTAAAATTTCAGAGACGTTTTGTTAAAATTGTGAGGAAAGCACAGTGAATTATGGACACAGATGAGTAGGAGTAAGGATGTTATGATTCCAGTTCAGACCACTCATGGATTACTATGCACAGATTCGGTTATCTGGTTTTCAAAAGGATGAAGAGATATTGTAAAGGATTCAAAGACAATTAACTGAGGTAGTTTCTGGTCTCTGGAATGTTGAGTATGAAAGACAGATTGAGGGAATGCAATCTGCAGAGTCTAGTGGGGGGGGGGGGGATATTGAGACATATAAGTTGGGAAGGGGTTACTGGATTAATGTGTAGCAGATTTTTCATAGAATGTGTGCAGACAGAGGGAGAACAAGAAACCATCCCTGGAAGCTATATAAGGAGGGTGAAGAGTAAGTTCTATGTAGAGAGTGATTGGAAAGCACTACCTGTCTGATGATACCAATAATAATATTCAGCTTGTGCTACATGCATTAGTATGTATCCAATATCCATTCATACTTGGGTCACCTACTACTATACTAATCTCAACCCCTTGGTTCCCTAATGGCTCATACTGAACTTCATGCTTACAATCATGATTCTTGCATTTTTTCACCTGATCTTTCAGTAGGCTTTGATATTCCATTGTTAGAACATCCAGAGCTAGGATGACTTCTTGTAACACTTTTTTTTTTTTTTTGCACACTATGGATGGTCTGTCTTGTCAGATGTCATCTCCTTCCAGGCAGTTGACTACCATGAGCTTCCACCATGTGCAGTTTTGTGCTTCTCTTTTACATTCTTCATAGGACAAAAAGGTCCAGTCCTTAATATTTCTCATCCAATCTGTTCTTTGTCTTACTCTTTTTCCTTGTATCTTTCCTTCCAGAAGTGTTTTTTGTAGGGATTCATGCCTTAGTGACCAAAGTTTTCCTTTTCTTAATGGTTTTCAACAGAATCCTATCTTCTCCAATCATCTCTAATATTTCTAAATTAGTTTTTTTTTGGCAGTCCATGGGACTCTAAGAATTCTTCTAAGGATCCACATCTCAAAGGCTTTTAGTTTATTTTCACAATATTTTGATAATATCCAGATTTCTGCTCCATATAGCAGTGTTGACCATACAGAGCATTTGAACAGCCTAATTCTTGTTTTTGTGTGAATTTCCCTTGAGGTCAGAATGTTTTTCATGTAATGAAGGTTGATCTAGCAATTTCTATTCTTCTTAATATTTCCTTATCACACTTTCCATTCTCTGTAATTAGTTGACCCAAATATATATAACTCTCTACTTGATCTAAGGTATTTCCTCTGATCTTAATATTTATATTGGGTATTTTCCCTTTTCTCTTGTTACCAGCATGGTTTTGGTTTTTTTGAAGTTGAAATTAAGTCCATATTTTTCACTTAGTTTCAGCATCTCTTCCAGTAGGTTTTGAAGATCTTTTTTATTTTCAGCTAGCAGTACTGTATCTTCTGCATATCTTAAGTTGTTTATATTTCTGCCTCCTATGCAGAGGTGTAGTTAGGGGAGGGCAGAGGAGGAAGTCCGCCCCAGGCGGCACTTTGAATCTTTTTGAACTTTTGCAGTTAATTCTAAAATACAGTCTCGAGAACTCAGTTCCAAATATTGTAATACTACTGTGAATTTTCCTCACAACTGCTGTAAGTGTTGCTAGTTGTGAGAGGAGTTTTTCTAAATAAAATTGATTAAGAATTACCTACATTACAATAAAACAGACTTCGCCAATGTCATCGACGATTTTGCTAACAGAAAGGCAAGAAAAATAACATTTCAGAATGTTGAAATTAAAGTTTTACTTCAAAAATACACATAGTGTTTTAATTTATTTCCTTATACATCGTTTTGACTTTTTGTAGTATTTTGGTATGTATTGAGAGGGGCAGCAAAAGCTCTAGCTATACCACTGCTCCTATGCCAACTACTTTAAATTCTTCTAATTGCTGGAAGATATTTTCAGTATAGAGGTTAAACAATATAGGAGAAAGAACACCGCCTTGTCTGACACCCTTCTTTACTAAAAATTCTTCCAAGGTTTCTCCCAATATAGATTTATCAGTAATCTGATATCTTTACCATCTACTCCTAATTTTCTGATGCATTCGATTAGTTGTTCATGTTGTATATTATCAAAGGCCTTTGTATAGTCAATAAAACATAAGTAGACTTCTTTCAGCTTCTCCAGATATCTTTCTATAATAGTTCTAATGTTGAAGAGTCCTTCTCTAGTTCCTTTATTTTCCTGAAAACCAGATTGTGTTTCATTAATTTCCAATCTGATTTTATGTTCATTTCTTTCTAGGATGGTATATAACTTTTGCTATCTGACTGATTGTTCTGTACTCTTCACATTTGATTGTCTTCGATTTTTTAGGTATTGGTAGGAATATCGTGCTTAAAATCTTAGCAGGTGTGCAGTTTCGTATATTATTATTATTATTTCGCACCTTCAGGGAGTCCAAAGACTCATTGAGGGAGGGCATCAACTCTACAACTCCTCATCTCACTACTCCACCAGCCTTCATCATCTACCAACAACGCCATCTACCATCGACTACCACTAATAGTGCTTTCACAGATCATCACAAAAATCCATGCCCACGGTGGGATTCGAACCAGCAGCGTTTTGGCTGGAGAGCGGATACGCTAACCACTCGGCCAATCAGGCAGGCATATTTTGTTACATGTCAGTCAGTGATCTTATAGCCTTATCATTTAAAGCTATTAGATATACTGCCATAACTCCATCCATTCCTGGAGCTTTTCCTGGTTTCAATTTCCTAATGACATGTTACTTACCTGGAAAGTAACAAATAGTAGGCCCCTCCAACTCTTCTTGTAATGGCTTATCTATTTAATCATGATTGTAGAGTTCCTTTGAATACTCTACCTACCTATTCCTTATTTTGTCTTTCTCCATTAGGATGTTTCCATTGGTATCTTCAATGCAATGAGAGCCTACCCTTTTGCAAGATTTGCTAGTTAGCTCCCTAACTTTTTCATGAAGTTCTTTGGTTTTGTGCTTTTTGACTAAAAGTTCAATTTCCTTGCATTTGTTCTTGAGCCATAGTTCTTTTGCAATCCTACATTCTTTCCTGATCTCCTTGTTCAAGTTCTTTCCTATTATCCTCATTTTTAATATAATGTTGCCATTGATGCCATCTATTCATGCCCTAATCTTTCTCAGGACTCTCATTCTGCAGTCTCTAGTCTTTGGTCAGGTATTTTACTTCTGACCCAGCTCTCAGATACACAAGTTAAAATTTGTTTAAACACTGTCTTGTATACAGCTAATTTACTGTCTTGGTTAATTTCTCTCTTATTCCATATAAATTTATTCAGTTGACTTCCTACCATACCAGTTTTGTTGATTCTGCTGTGTATTTCCATATTTAATTTACCATCTTCACTAAAAATCATGCCTAAGTAGCTGAAATGTTTTACTTGTTCTATTGGTTCTCCATTCACAATGCAGTTGATATTTTCAAAGTTTCTGCCTATTTTCATTCTTTGCCTTTTTAATGCTGACCTTCATACCACATCCACCACAACAATTTAGCTTGCAGCGGATTTATTTAGAAGTATAACATCATCTGCCTAAAGCCAAGAGCTGAGATTAACATTTCCAATTTTGATAACAGGTTTAATACCACGTTCTTTCATAATGTGATCCATATAGACAATGAATAACAGAGGGGTTAATGTACATCCTTGTCTGACACCAGATTTAACATTAACCCACTTCCAGTACTTCATTAAATTCTAACTGCTGACTTACAACTCAAATAAAGACTAAGTGTTGCTTGATATAATGCCCCATTGACACCATATAACTGTAGCATTTTGAATAGCTTCTCTCTTTTCACCTTGTCATATGCCTTTTCCAGATCTACAAAATTTAAATACAGATCTTTCTTACCTTCCCATTATTTCTCAACTATCTGCCGTAAAATGAAAATCTGATCCTGACAATCTCTATCTGGCCAGAATCCAGTTTGTTCTTCACCAGCTTCCCTTCCACAATCCTTCTCAACCATTTCTCAAGTATACTTGCATATATCTCTGTAATTCTCATATTCAGTTTTATTGCCCTTTTTATATATGGGTACTATGAGAGCTCTACTCCAATCATTTGGAATTTGTCCCTCTGTCCAGGCCTTCTGAACTATGCAGTGCAGTCACGGTACGACTTTTATAGCTCCATACTTCAGCATTACTGGTCGAATATCATCTACTCCTGCTGCTTTTCCACATTTCAGGCTTTTGATGGCTCTTTCTACTTCAAGTATGGATATGTATTCCTCACTGCATGCCTGGTCAGCGCTGTCATCACTGCTTGTTTAATTTAGCAATTTTTTGAAGTAATTACTCCTACTTCAAGGATATCTTTTTCTCCAGTTTTCATGTCACCTTCATCATCTCTAATTCCTTTTACAGCACTCTCTCCTCCATTTCTGAGCTTCTTTAACAACCTCCAGAATATCTTGCCACCTTGTTGATATTTATTTTTCTTGTTTAGCTAGTTTTACATTATATAGGTTTTATCCTGCTCAAGACTAAATGGTGATCACTTCCAATTTCAAATCCTCTATACACTCCGGTGTCCTGCACCAGGGAGAAAACATCACTATCAACAATAACATAAACAATGAGACTTTTCTTTCCTTACCTCTTCTCTCCATGTGAATTGAGCAATTGGATAGGTACCAGATCAACATAATAGGGATGAGTGAAACAAAAAGGCAGAAACTGGTGAGATCTTTCTGAGCAATAAATACAAAATGTTATATTCAGGCAATGACAATCGAGGAAAAGAAGGAGTAGCCACAGTATTCAACATTAAATACGAGGCTAATCTTCTTGAATGGCAGGCAGTCTCGAGTAGGGTGATGTGGGCAAAAATGAGAATGGGAAACTGGGAAATGAGACTTATTTGTGCCTATGGTCCTATCCCACAGAAGGTTCTACTGTGGATTTTTTTGAGGCTTTAGAGAAAGCAACTGGCACAATAAATAGGGAAAAGTTGATCTTTGTTGGGGATCAAAATAGCAGAGTAGGAAATGATTGTGAGACATACAAAAATATTTTGGAAAAATTTGGAGAAAAGGGCAAAGCTAATAATAATGGCAAATACCTGTGGGATTACTGCTCAGGACATGGATTGGTTATTACTAATACAATGTTCCAACATAAAAATGTGCAATTATTTAATTTTATTGCTACTTTAATGACCACAGGGTTGTGGTCTGATCCAGTATCAACCCCCCGGATATGTTTTGGCTTGTAAGATGTTATTCAGGAATCATTTCTTAATCATTATATAGTCAATCTGGTTCCTACAGCTGTCTCTGGGACTTTTCCATGTGTAAAGTCTTCTAGGAGGCTGGCTGAATAAAGTAATTGTTACTACCAGATTGTTTTTTTCACAGAACTGTATTAATCTTTCTCCACTTGGATTTCTATGTCCGAGGCCCTAGTTTCCCGTGCAGGAAGAGATCTTTTCTGAGCCTACTTTAGCATTTAGATCTCCCATAATGATTATTATGTCATCTGATTTAGCATTGTTATGTGCATTTTGAATGCTTTCATAGAAACATTCTACATCTTCACCTGGATAATGAGAAGTAGGTGCATATATTTGGACAATAAAAATATTAAAAGGTTGAGCTGCAATTTTTAATGCAATTACTCTATTATCAAAATCCAAGTAATGATTGAGCAATCTTATTTTTTAGTACAAATGCTACTCCATTCCTATGACTGTCTCCACACGAGTATATAATTGATTGACTCTTTCGGTTTATTTTTCCACTATTAGCCCATTTGACCTCACTGATACCAGCAATGTGAATTTTCATTGCTTCAAGTTCTTGTATAAGGTTATCTAACTTCCCAGCTTCATATAAAGTCCTTACATTCCAAGTTGCAAGCCTTAAGAGAAGATTCTTGGTTTTCAGACATGAAGGATCAGGAGATACGCTCCCCAGAAAGTTTAAAGTATTCTCTTCATATGCTATTTTCATAGTATATGTCTTACAATTCCTAGTTTCTTTCTCTTCTCTGTAATGTTTACAAGAGATAAAAGTTCCAGAGGGTCCAACCTCCATTGCTTAAATTCATCATGGTTCTCTGTTTCATAGTTTACTATGGAAGGTTACGTGGTGAGGTTCCTGACTGTGATGCATGAAGTAGCGGATGAAAAACTAAAGATGATATTGGCCAAGTGTTTTTTGCATTTCCATAGCAACCCCACTTCTCAAATATTGTTCTGCAATCAGCTACTTCCTACAGTTCAATCACAACTAAAAGAGTAAACTTTTCTTCCTCTTGATTTATCTTCTCTACTGATCCGAATAATTGCAGCAGAGAGAGAGAGATGAACCTTACAGACGTAATAATGAAACTACTTTTCTTATTTGTAATTACAGTCATCCCTCGATTTACGTAGGGGTTCCATTCCATCCGGCAAAATGCAAGTCGGTTTGGATGTAAGTCGATACATTAAATCAACAGAGTTATAGGGGTTAGGGACTTAACAGTAATACCTATACTGTCATTTTAATTTTTCAACCTTATTATAAAACTGTACTGCGCGTTACTGCCACTGTAAAACAGGATAATAATCACTGAAATCTTCCTTCACAATCACATCTTGATTACCTTTCCTATGTGAAGGACCAGGCTGTGGCTCTTCTGGTGTAACCTCTATTTTTTTGATGAAAATGTCCGATGTGCTTTGCTTATTCCTCTTCTTCTTTTCATCATAAATTTCTTTATAGCAAGCAAATGCATCATGTACTTTCCTTTCTTCTAATACATTCAACATTGGTGTCCATGTCTTCAATCCATTTTGAGAACATCGCTAACTGCAAAGAACATTTCTGCAAGACCCTTCACTGCAAGTTGTTTAACTACCTCTTGTTTTTTCTCTTTTTCCTCTTCCTTTTCTTGTCTGCAATACATTGTTCCTCCAGTTCAATCAATTCTTTGTTGGTCAACTCTTCAGGGACACTTTCTATGAGTTGAACTATGTCATGATCATTCACTTTGAGATTCAGATTGTTTGTTAGGCCCACTATTTCTTCACTCAATTTACAAAGTTCTTCATTTTTTTAAGACTTCCAAAATTGTGCACAAACCTTTTTAATGTCTTTTTCCATAAGCCACTTATACACTGAGAGAGAGATAACTTCATCCCAAACTACAGCAATATGTTTAATAGCATGATAAATATTGAATGCTTTCCAGAATTGCATGAGAGTCTCGGTCGTTTCCTTCAGTAGCAGAAATGGCTTGTGAAAAAGTTTACCATAGATAATAAGCCTTACTGGTCCAACCTGATCCATTGGTTGGATCAATGAAGTAGTGTCTGGAGGAAGAAACATGAACTTGGTGAAGATAATCGATATAAGATGGATGACCTGGAGCATTATCTAGAATTAATAAAATTTTAAACTGTACATTTTCTTTCACACAACAGCTTTCCATTTCACTTGCACTACAGTTGATTAAGGCATCCGCAAACAATTTTTGCGGATGCCTTAATCAATCCATGGCTTCTTATATCTCCACTAATGAACTGGAAGAGTATGCCTCCTAATGTTCTTGGAAGCTCATGGATTCTCACTGTGCCATATCACAAATGTTTCCGTTTATATATCCAGCCACATTACCCCCTTAAGAGAATCATAACACGGTGTAAGGACATGTAGGAGCCACAGTGCATAGAATTAAGAGCTTGAAATCAGGCATAGACTTTAGCTTTTGGTGGATGAATTGTCTGCTCGGGCTTTTTATCTGAAACAAGGAGGCCTCATGCATATTAAATATTTGCTGTGGACAAATAATTTTCCTCCATAATAATTTTATCCAATTTCTCCACAAACTCCTTGGCAGCCTTCTCATTGGAACTTGTAGATTCACCATACATTTTCACATTATGCAGTGCAAAACGCTGCTTGAATCTCATCAACTGGAAGAAGAAGCATAGAATTTGTAATTGGGTCCTGCTTTCTCCTTCAACATGTTGAAGAGACTTAGTGCCTTAGCGATTATGATCATAGTGCTAAGTGGTATGTGCTTTTGGTTCAGGTCCTCTATGCATGATGAAAGTAGCTTTTCCATATCATTGATAAACCTTGTCGTTGCTTCATGACTATTGTTGAACTTGCAACTTCATTTCAAGATCAATTGCTCACCTCTTTTTCTGTAATTCTGCAATAGGTTTCTTAATTGGGCATGTAGGAGCCACAGTGCACAAAATATTGTGACATATTTAATGATAAATACACAAATAACCTATTTTTTAAACACAAAATCAACAGAGGAAATGTTGAAGTCATGTGCCGACTGCCGAGGGAGGTTACCGCTGAATGTGCTGTTGCCACTACATTGTTGCTAAATAAAACCCTTTTTACTTTACGCTCGCTTGCATCTTGTTCGAAAGTATAGTTGAAAATGTTATTTATTCCATTATGGGATCACAGACATATCTTTGTAAGTCAAGGGATAACTGTACTATAAAAATAATAAATAAAATTACTGTGCATTGAAAGAAATGCTCATTTCTGGAACTGCTATCTACTCAACTTGTAATTAAATTATTTAATCTAACGTAATGCCAAAGAATGTTATTTACCTTACTCACCAGCAGAGTGAGTAAGGTAATAACAATTCTCCATGTTTAGTGGGGGATTCAACCCCCCCACACACCTGTTGTTGAACAGATATGCTATCCACTCAGCCAAACAGGCTATGCACATTAACACAGAAAACTATTACATACAAGAGAAAGGAATGTGCTAAACTAATGTTTAATATCATGTCACCATGTTTTAAACACAGAAGGAGTTAAGGTTTCAATGCTTGATGTTTTAGTATCTAGCGAGTACTATGTACAACTTTTTTTTTTTTTTTAAAGCAAGAAATTACTTTATTTCATCACTAGTTCTGCTCAATTTTGTGTACTTCTTCAAATTAAAAAAACAAACAGAGAAAAGGGTCTTCAGAGAGATTTCTGAATTAACAACTGTCATTATTCAGAGAATTAAGACAATGGTATTTGGTGAGAAGAACATGAAAAAAAAAGATACAAGTGGATGGAATTGATATTGAAAATGTAGAACAGTTCACATATTTGGGAAGTAAAATGACATATGATTTGGATAAAGATCAGGTTTGAAAGGGAAGAACAAATCTGAAGGCCATGGATAACATCTGGAAAAGTAAAGCAATTGACCTGCAAACAAAACTAAGAGTGCTGGAAACATGCATCTTTAGTGGTGTACTGTATGGATCTGAAATGTGGGTAACAAATAAGGAATCAAGAAAAAGAATTTCAGCTTCTGAAAGAACTTGTTAGAGGAAGATTCTAAGAATAGGATGGGTACAGAAAATCACAAATGAAGAGCTCTATCGGAAGATACAACCAAAGGAGAATCTAACGCAGAAGATTATAAAATGGAAGCTGCGATTATTTGGACACACCTGTAGAATAAGTGAGGACCAGAAGATAAAGACATTCATGTTTGGTATTATGGCTGGTGTAAACAGAAGAGGTAGATCATACAGAGAATGGATAGACGACATAAAGGACTGGTGTGGAATGGATGTAGAGAAACTGCGACACTGTGCACAGGACAAAGAAAGGTGGAAGAAGATAGTGAAGGAGGCATTGGGCACCAAAGGGCAGTGAGCTCATGGTTCATGATGATGATAGTTATTAAAATTAAACTTAAACAAGATACTGAATGCACAATGTCAGATGCATGGTTCATTGTAGCAATGTGCTGTATAACTTCTCCCATAGCCTAATTTATTAATATGCAGGTCTTTTATATATGCTGCCCATAGTTGGCAGCATGTATAAAAGATTTAAATCTACACACATAACTGTTGAATTTTACATATGGCAGTTTTGAAGTTGCCAATTTACTTGGTGTTTATTTCTTTGAGGATTTTAAGGACATTCTATTAAAAATGGATACAATCTCAGAACTATCAATAGCATCTTAAATAAGCCATCACATACTCTAGAGCATATATAACAAGACTACTACAAAAGTGCTGTTTCTTTACTCTACATTAGAAATGTTACAGATAAAACAGTGAAAGTTTTAAAAACAATACAATTTAAAAGTTGCCTTTCAACCACGAAAAAAATATCTATGATGCTAAAATCATCAAAACAACTTCATCAATATCTTAAACAACCAAGAGTGTACAAAGTTTTCCATACTTGAGGCATCTGTTACATTGGACAGATGAGTTAATCTGGAGAAATCAATCAAAAAAGACCATGTCAAATATGTGGAGAAAAATCAGGCACATGAATCATGACTGACATTTTACACCAACAAAGAAAAACAAGTAAACTGGCAACTCACAAAACTGCAATACATACAAGTCAGGTTGTGTGCATATATTTAAAGAAGTGGCGAAATCATATGATGTCCAAAAAAATGCAATAAAATCCAAGGTGTCATCTTAATCAATTATGTGCAGCATATACACATAAAAGTCCTGCATATTAATGAATTAGGCTATCAGTGAAGTTTTATAGCACATTGCAACCATGCATCACACATCTTGGACACCTCCAAAGAGTTCAAGAACTGTTCAAGTGGAGGATCCTCTACTACACCTTTACTCTCATAAATTGCAATGGCAGTTCTTAATTCAGAAATCTCTCTGTACATAGTACTCATCAGACACGAAAAACCAACATAACAGAATAAATGAAAAAAAAAAAAAGAAAGAAAAGAAATGAAAGAAAGAAGCTTAATTATCAAAACAAAAATTCCATGTTTATATTTACTTAACATCCATGACTACAGTTTAGGTGTACAAATTCCCTGAATTTTTTTTCTTAATTAAACAATGTTCTTTTAATTTCCGATCGGCATTTTCAGCACGCTTTAAATACTTACACAAATAGGAAAGCCCAAACACAAAGTCATATGATTTTATAGCAGCAGAATCAATATCAGACATATCGCTCAGGCACTCATACAAAACTCCAGGAATATTGCGGATTTCGCACTCTGTTAAAACAGCAGCGGCAAACCCTGAAACTGTATTTGGCTGTTCCAAATATTCACACCCCACACAGTCTTTCGGATAACTGGAGGTACAAAGAGCTCTGAGAAATGGTACTTTTAGTTGATCAAGTGACAACAAAGTTTTATATTCACAAATATGGGCATAAGTTAATATGATCACGCGGGAAGTATTCGACCCACTAAACGTCTCAAAAATTTCTTGAGTAAGAGAAACTACTTTTTCTGCAGGCAGAGTTTGTGCAACTGTGCAACATAATGTTTTTAACGTTGAATCGTAATACAAAGTTCCTACCACATAAGGAAATTTCTTATAACTCAATCCTATAATTGTTGCATCATCGTTTTCTGGACAAGGAAATAATTTTATCTCAGCTATTTTGGAAGCAGATGATAACAGGTAAACATCGGTGAAGACAGATGCATTATTTCCAACAGCAAACAGAAATAACTCACATGCATATTTTGCACAGTCTACATGTACATCTAATTTAAGACTAGGAATGGGAATATTTTGTTCTTCCTCTCCATCTTCTACAGCACGGGAATGAAGAGGTAACACTTCGCCAAAAAACGCAGGGGCTGCCATTTTGACTTTTTAGCGACTCCTATGATCAGATCCTATTCTCTGAATTAGAAAAACAAATTACCTCTGCTAAATAACTTTTTTCCCTTCTAATTAATGAATGTATGACAACCAGTTTCTTGAACTTAAAAAAGAATGATAGAAAAAATAATAAGGGTGCACAATAGACAAATTTATTAGACAGTCTTTACTTGCAAACGCTTGATAATGATTTTAAATTCCATTCGTCTGTTTGGAACAGGACTGCCACTCACATCGAAATTCCCCAGATTAGACCTCAAAAATTCCCCAGATTAGGGAAAAATTCCCTAATCTGGGGAATCTAGGTCGTAAAAAAGTGCAAAATATGCGTCCAAATATACACTAAAACATTTAAAACATCCTAAATATGCTCTTAATTATGCAAAAAACTCAAACTATGCACTTAAATATGCCTTTATTAATTCATAATTCTGCACGGTTTAATTAAAACATTACACATAAATTAAAAACATAATATAAAATACAAAAAATTGACATTGAAATTGTTACCTACTAACTGACCAGAAAAATGACTTAAAAATTTGCTCATTTTTTTAATTATTTTTTTTAAATTCCCTCTTTCTCTTTCCCTGTAACAAAGTATACTTTCATTTAAAAAAAAAGTATAAGTTTATATTATAATTGTATACTTCAATAATTAGACTTAATTCATTTTACCTTTTACCTCTTTAAATTTTACAATTCTCCTCTTTTTTTATTAATTCTCTCTTTCTCTTTCCTTATAACAAAGTTTACTTTCATTTAAAAAAAATTATAAGTTTATATTATACAAAGAATACATGGTTAACTTACTTTAATTGACATTTTTTCTCTCTTCTTCTTCTTCTTCTTCTTCTTCGCCAATATCTTCTGGTAAATGATCACATTCCCGCGGTATTAAGTCGATTTTTATGTCTATTATGAACTGTGTGACTTTCCAACTCCTTGATTAATGTTTTCGGTGGCTCTCAAGAAGTCCACGTTGCATTTCGTCTCGCTAAGCACTGCTTTGCTAGGATTCTGTCTCTCACAGTTTCTGTTTTTAACGAATTAGCAAATTTTGTTTTTATACAATTCACTTGTGAGAAAATTCCCTCCATGCACGCAGATGAATGCGGCAGAATAGTAAGATTTGTCATAAAATATGACAGTAAACCATATTTATTATTATTGATGCCATTTTTTATGTCAGTCAATGAATGCAAATATCGAGGAATGAAAATATCTTTAGGAATTGGTAGATCTGATGCTACGAGACGATAACTTCTCCACTCATCATCTATTTGATTTAATCTAATATCACTAACAAGTGAGGGGAATTGAGCAACAAGAGGAATAATGGTAGATGGTGACTGGCTAGGGTCAGTAGAACTTTTGGGTCCAAGATTCGCAATTTTGCAACAATGTTGTCTTCAAAAAAAAAAAAAAAAAATCAGCTAACGCCTTTTTATTCCCGTATAAACGGGAGTAGGCGAGGCCACTTAGCCCTATCTAACGTTTGGAGACTGAGCGGGCAGTTCAATCTCCACTGGTACCCAATCAGAGACAGATGGCCCAAGGCTATCACTAATTAAGCGGTACGCAGTGAAGAGAGACGGCTCAAATGTGCCGCCATCTCGTGGTCCCTAACCTTAACACAATATATTTAATGTCTGAAAATAATGTGGGTTCTACGGTCGATTTTCTTGAGTTTACAGGACGAAAAACCCGAGTTTCCGGGAGGAAAAACCTGCTTGCCCGTGCCAGAGATCAACTAACTCGGGAACCGGTCGAAAAAAGGCTTAGAAAAATTTCCTCTAGTCGCCGACTAGACTCGAAACCAAGACTTCCTTCGTGCGGCCAAGCGCGGTGGTGTGCAAACGTCACATCCACTGAGCTACACAGGCTTAGTATGTTGTCTTCTTCGAAGACAAATCTTTTCTTTATTTGCGAACTAAGTTCCACAAAAACTTTTAAACAATCATTTTTAAATCTCAACAAAATAGAGTTATCTTCGAAAGGGTTTCTAATCAAGTGCGCCATTGCTCTAACACCGAAGTAAATATCATTGACATTTTTATGGTTGTTTTGGTTTCTTGGATCAATTTCTGATAATTTAGCTGTTCTTAAAATGTCATCTTTAATGAAGCAATCAAGTAAATTGAGATATTCTGTTGATACATTTAGGAATAGTTGGTGTAACCTGAAATGCTCTGATTGAAAATCTATATTAAGTGTATTTACTTTTTCAAGAATATACTGAAGGAAAAAATAGCACTGGTCAATTTTATCTTGATTCATTTTGAAAGTATAGAACTAATGCATCATACTATTCTAAAATAGTTGATACCACCTTTTCCCTCGATAGCCACCTGGTTTGAGCAAGTTTGGGAATTTTATGTGTAGCTATATCAGCAGCTTCTTGAATGAGTACAAAATCTCTTTGCAGCTTAGTACTGCGGGAGAAGTAGGAGGTTAAATCCTTTAGAAAAGCTTCCAAGTATGAGGGTAAAGCACTGACTACATGACTAGCGCATAGAGCAAATGAATGACAAACGCAACCCATCACACAAACAGATGGGACGTCATCTTTCAACGATTTCTGAAATCCACTGTTAACGCCAATCATAGCGGAATAGTTATCACTACCAAACCCAATGATATTGCTAAGGGGAATGCGATGATCCAGCAGAAGAGTTTTGACAGCATTGTAAAGACTTTTAGCACTTCCGTTCTCTACACATACTATGTCTAGTAATGCATCAACTACATCTTTTTTTATCTGTATCAGAATACCGTACAACAACAGCCAAGATTTGAGTGACGGAGATATCTGTATTCTCATCTATTATAATTGAAAATTTTTGATCCTTGCATATTTCGGTAAGTTGAGACTTTTCATGGAATGCTGTTCCATCCTGAATTACATAAGAAAGTTTAGTTTTCTTCATTGCCAACTTTCCAGCAATTTGACTATCCGGAAATGCGCGTTTACACATCGTTACGAAATGATCAACATGAGAAAATGGGACGTTATGCTCAGAAAAGAAGCTAGCAATTATTAACTCACTCCTAGCTAATTGTTTATCCTCTGTTGACGCTTTCATATTAATAAATTGAGTAATAACAGCTGTCGACTTAGCAGACTGATAATTATTTTTATGTTTGGATGAATCTTTATGCTTTATTAGCGCAGATTTCTTTGAGTTTTTAAATGTAACATTACAACACTTACAGTAACTGGTATCTTTGCTGTTCACGTCTTGCTGCCGCCAATCTTTTAATTCAGTATATTTTAACCAATCTTCTTTAAATGCTTGAGAATACCACTTCTGTTTTTTCTTTGATGGCTCCATATGATTGGATTGGAAATACTATAAATATTAGAATAAGTAAAAATATTGACAATTTAAATAATTTGTCAAACACTGAACAAGCACAAGGATCTCTACGATAACGCTGCAAGAGGTTGCACTATATGTATGTAACGATGTAAAACCTGTCTGATAAGAAAGGGAAAACGAAACCAGAACAGCAAAAACTGTTTATTTATCAGATTTATCACAAAAAAGAATTCGTGAATATAATAGTAAAATATGACAAAAATATTAAAATTCAAACTATTGTTCGAATTTGCCAATATTTTGGGAGTTTTTTTTATTAAAAATCCGTAGGTAGCGGCTAAATTCCCTAGATATTGGGAAAAATCCCAAGGAGCGGCAGCCCTAGTATACAAGAGTAGCATACCAAACATTTTAGTACGACTTTTGAACTACCTACTTAACATATTAATCATCCTTTCAAGCATTTAGGCTCAATTGCCTGCGCCTGCCATCTTTAACTCGGTCGTTCCTCATTTTTATGTCCTTGAACACCCTGTAAATTAGGTAGTTTTGAAGCAAGACTGTGGAATTTCCAGTATATGATTGTCAGTGGTGGGAGTACTGTAAAGATGTTATTATTATTATTATTATTATTATTATTATTATTATTATTATTATTATTATTATTATTATTATTATTATTTATAGAAATCAGTGGATGTGGCGTTTGCACACCAACGCGCTAGGCCGCACGAAGGAAGTCTTGGTTTCGAGTCTAGTCGGCGACTAGAGGAAATTTTTCTAAGCCTTTTTTCGACCGATTCCCGAGTTAGTCGATCTCTGGCACGGGCAAGCAGGTTTTTCCTCCCGGAAACTCGGGTTTTTCGTCCTGTAAACTCAAGAAAATCGACCGTAGAACCCACATTATTTCAGACATTAAATATATTGTGTTAGGGTTAGAGACTACGAGATGGCGGCACATTTGAGCCCTCTCTCTTCACTGCGTACCGCTTAATTAGTGATAGCCTTGGGCCATCTGTCTCTGATTGGTACCAGTGGAGATTGAACTGCCCACTCAGTCTCCAAAAAGTTAGATAGGGCTAAATGGCCTCGCCTACTCCCCGTATACGGGAATAAAAAGGCGTTAGCTGATTTTTTTTTTTTTTTTTTTTATTATTATTTTATTATAACGGTGTCTCCATGGAGTCAAAAGACTCATCATGGAGACCCTACATTGATACACTAACCATTATTTACACGATACCAATCATACTTCTCCTTAAATTCATTCACAGATGAACCATTCACAACCACCTCCGGCAACGCATTCCACCATTTCACAATCCTCCAAGCAAAAAATCTAGTCCTAACACCCCTTGTTAACCACACTTTTACATAAACTCCAGGGACGACACCTCGTTCTCTCCCTTCCTGCACTGGTCTTAAAAATGTCATCAGTATCACTATAAAATCCCTTTAATAATTTATATGCCTCTATCATGTCTCCGCTCCTACATCTATGAACTAATTTTTGGAGCCCACAGAACTTCAATCTATCCTTGTAGGGAACACCCCACAGACCTGCAACAATCATTGTAACTCGCCTCTGAATCCTCTCCACCATTTCTTCATCACCAAGAAATCCAGGTAACCAGATCTGTCCGCAATAGTCCAAATGCGGTCTTATTAATGCCTTATAAAGTGGAACAATGACTTCCTTATCCCTGCTTGTTATTGTAACAACCATGTAATGTGGCATGACGTTTTGTCGATCTTTGCAATATGCCGTTTAAACTTAAGTTCTCTGTCCACGATAACTCCCAAGTCCCTTGCTTCGTCAACTTCTAACAGTTCAGTTCCATTAATATAGTAAACAGCATGTGATCTCACCCTCCCGAAGTGCATCACATTATACTTAGCCACGTTAAATTGTCAGACATTTACCTTAGTCCATACCGTCAGCCTATTTATGTCATCATGCAAGATATCTACGTCATCTGATTGACTATCGCTTTTCCTAATTTTGAATCATCAGCAAACAAGTAGATATTTCCCTTCAAAGTGTTCCCAATATCACCGATGTACAATTAAACAATAGAGGACCAAGCACTGAGCCCTGAGGTACACCACTAGTCACCTGCCTTCTCCTGGACTCAGCGCTTCCCTAAACCACTCGATATATATCCACCAGCCACCCTATAATCCAAATCACCAGCTTCGGATCCATAACCATTTGCTCTCATTTATGTAACAGAGTTCCGTGTGGAATCCTGTCAAATGCCTTTGAAAAGTCCAGAAGCATCGCTGAGTAAGGATATCCTTTATCCAAATCCACTGTTACTTTATTATAGAAAGTAACCAAGTTACTGAGGCAAGACCTACCCTTCACAAAACCATGTTGTCCCTTATAAAGTATCATATTGCTGTCCATCCACTCCTTAATTCTAATGTCTACCAATTTCTCCAAGTCTCCCTTATGTAATGGAATTATTTTCCCTTCTTTCCACTCTATTGGTACTTTACCAGAACTGAGGCTTAAATTAAACATCCTGGTTAGAGGAGGTGCTAATTCTCTTGCACATAAGACATGGGCTGATATGCCATCTAATCCAAAGGCAGTGTTAGCATTAAGGTTCTGTGATATACTAAACACTTCATATTCTTCTATCACTAGAATCTCATCAGTCAATGACACATTCGACACTGCAATATCATAACCAAGATGATACACATTTGCAAAATGATCACTGAGCAACTCGACTATTTGATTTGCTTCTGTAATTTCCCTACCATCAACACTTTTAAAGTAATCTTTTCATGGTTATTCTTCCTTTTACTTGCAACATAGCAAAAGAACTCCTTAGGGTTTATTTTGGATTCATCAGCTAGCTTCCTCTCATAATTAGCTTTGGCTTTCCTTACCACACAGGTTACTCTCTTTGCTATACCTTGTACTGCTCATGGGAACGCTCATCTCCTTTTTCTTTATACTTTATCCACAACCATTTCTTTATCTGCAACTCCTGCTTAATAATATTATTCATCCATCTTACTCCTATTTGATTTCTCCTTCTGACTCTGGGAATACAGTCTGATACAGCTTTCATTAGATATTCCTTAACAATCACCCATGCACTATCAACATCCCCCCCCTTCACATTCTCATACCATAGCACTGCTGAAAGCTGACTTCTCAGCTTGTAATAATCACCAGCCTTGTAATTCCATATATACTCCCAAACAGAATATTCAGCACATCTTACAATCTCCCAGGTCAAGACCACATGATCGCTTTCCTCAAGTGGAGACTGTGTAATTAAATTATTTATTGATATGTTCTCCGATGTTATGACCAGATCTAACACTTTCGAATCTCTTGTCCCTTTCATTACATGCTGTCTCATGTAGTTATCTTTTAACAACTGTTAAGAGATAACTTAACAGTTGTTAAGAGAATCCCCAAAAGTTAATCCCCAAAGTTAAAATCCCCAATAATAATTACTCGACCTTCACTCATCGTGCTAAATTGCCAATGCATACTTTCTACAGTACATTCTCCCTTATACCCCTTGGATTATAACAACAACCGATTACATATTTCGCCTTATTGATCTCTATCCCACACCAAACAGCCTCGAATGAACTTCCCTCTACATACCTATTATCACCTTGAGGCACTTCTACCTTTTTTGGCTTTAATGCTTCGTCTATCATTAATAAAACCCCTACTCCTATTCTGCCATCTGTGTCCTGCCTGAAAATATTATACCCCTTACATTCAGTCCCTATAACTATATCATTCTTAGTTGACCAAATCTCAATAATTCCTATAATTTTTGGCCAAGTAAGGACAAAAATTCTTCGCAGTTATTCCAAATAATTCGAGCATTAGTGTACATAAACTGCAAAACTCCCTTCCTCCCATAATCTCCCTGTGTGAGTTGTCCCACTCCCATTCTGTATACTGTTAATTTTCTGCGAACAATTAATCCCAAATTCACAGCGATTAATGACCTTAGTACTATTTACAGATGACTCTATCACCTGCCTCCCTGACAAATCTCATTTCCCTGATTTTGACAATTGTTCTATCCTGTATCAATAAATGTTCTAAATGCCAAGCGCTCAATTCATTTAAGTGCAAACCATGCCTCTTAAAATACTTCTTCCTTTTATCAACTCATCACAGACATGCATAAAATGAATATTCAGTTTCATTTCTTTGAAAAAGCATTTACATAATCTTGACATCATTCCATTTACTATAATTGCTCTTCTGTTTAAATCATTACTATTAAATATTGGTAGCACATTCATGATCTTTCCACTCTCGCTCTTTGCATTCTTGGCTATCATTAAATCCTTCAAATCCTGTCTCACAGAAAATCTTTCGATACCTGGATCATTCGTCCATATAACTGCAATAATCTCACTCGCTCTATCTTTTTCTGCAATTTCACAGCCTCGGATATATCCTTAATCTTTGACCCTGAATAACATGCTTTAATTACTCTGCCAACTTTCACACCCTTAATTATAGAACTCCCATACAGCACAACATAATTTTTCCTCCTTTTTAATTTGACATCCTTTACCCTCTCTGAGGCTTATTTTTGTACTTGATCTTCTCTCACCTTCTTTTGTATATCGCTCGGAAATCTATTGTTGCACTGTTTATTCCATGCACACACTCACTTAATCCGTTACTAAATAATCTATCATTCTTATCCCCCCGCAATACTTTCAAATCCACAAAAAACATTAGAACATATCAGAGCAGGTTCCCTCCCTCAGTGTGTTCTTAGACTCCCTGGAGGTGATAAAAATAGTAATAATAATAATAATAATAATAATAATAATAATAATAATAATAATAATATATATATATATATATATATATATATATATATATATATATATATATATATATATATATATATATATATATATATATATATATATATATATATATTCATTTTTAATATAAACTGACTAAAAATCCCAGAATTGTAAGAAAATGAGATTTATTTGAAAACGCACCATGTTTCGTAGGGATTGACTTCATCAGGCGTTAAGAACATAGACAGCTATTAAAAGACACTGAAAACAAAACATTGACACACTCTAAAGCTATAATATTCGACTGTAAATTACAGTTATTATGAACTCGAGTACGTGTTAAAGTTCTATGGTTGTACACTTGTGCGTGTGTGGAACCACGCGATCTCCAGTATCTGATAGTAGAGCTGAAAGACTCAGGCAAATTATAGCTGAGATTATTGTTCATATGAAGAGGGTCCAAGGTGATTTCTTTTGACTCGACAATGCAGCGTTCCACCTCATTGTGGCAAATATGTAGGTTTGAAGTTGTTGTCCAATTTACTTCATGTTGTGGGCTTTCGTTATTCGTGTTTATTGAAAACAGGACATGGCCTGATAGGACAGTAGCTCTGGTTCTCTTGTAAGCAATGTCTCTCTGGTATTTCCTCGGGACGTAGGAGGATAGATTTCTCCGTTTGACCATAGTAAGGTTTTCCGCAGTCGCATGTGACTTTGTATACAGCTGGAAATTGTAGAAGGTTGTGGGATTATTTGTAGTTGCTGAAACTTGATCTTATTCCTGAAAGAGTCGAGAAGCACGTTTGTATGTTGAATTTCTTTAAGATTCTACTCAGTTTTTTTGGTAGTGTGCTGATATATGGCAAGGAGATATAACCTTTCGTGTTCACGATACAAAACACAATTTATCTTTTCTTTTCACAGAAAAAACATCATTAGAAAACCAATTAGCAGCCTGCTTAGCCCTTGATTCTTGGAATTACATTAAAGAATTAAGCACACACCGCGCATTACGATATCAAAGCTTAAACAAACATAAGCTAATCAGAAAGTTCAAGTTACTCAACTCAAGACATCAAAGTCTACTCTAAATAATTGTCATCGGAGACTTAAAAATTTGGTAATTAACAAATCGTCATACGTGCTAAGTCCCGATGAAGAGAAAATTCTCGAAAAAGGTCTAAATTTTGTGTTGGCACCAAAATACTTTCCTAAAGAACTACTTTTAACTAAGATGGAGAAAGCAGCTTTGCTACTTCCTACCGCAGACGCGAGTTTACTTCGCATAGAAGCAATTCTTGTAATCAACAACGCAAAACCTCCTTCTGATAATATATCCCCTGGTGAGAGACGTGCAATTAAAAATCTACGGATTAACAAGGACATCGTCATCTTAAAAGCTGATAAGGGGAATGCAACTGTAGTTCTAGATAAAATAGACTACCGAGAAAAAATCTTAACATTGTTAGAGTCAGATATTTATTCGGAAAAGACGGATCCAACAAGAGAAATACACAATAGAACAAATAATCTCCTACAAAAGACCAGAGAAATTCCAAGAAATACACGGCTTTCGATCCGTTCTTTACACCCGCTCATTCCAAGGTTATATGGTCTCCCTAAGGTACACAAAGAAAACTATCCACTGAGACCTATAGTAGACAGCATTGACTCACCCAGAAACAGGTTATCCAAATATATGGCGTCATCGTTAAAAGCTTATGCGGGAAAATCTTCTTCTTATATTAAAAACTCAACAGATTTTATCTCTAAAATCAAGGACTTAAAACTCAAATCCTCTGACATCATGCTTTGATGTGGTTGCACTCTTTACCAACATTCCGATACAGGAAGTTCTCCATATTTTAAAGAACAAGCTTTCAAATAAAATGTACTCTCTGCTATCTCACTCTGTAAACTCTGGCTATTTTGAATTCGAAGGTAAACTATATAAACAGATCAAAGGATTAGCTATGGGAAGCCCCCACTCTCTCTCTCTCGTATTAGCCAACATTTTTTTCAAGGATTTTGAACAAAAAACAATCTCCTCTTTTAGTTTAAAACCAAGAATTTGGCTTAGATATGTGGACGATATATTCCTCGTATGGGAGCATAGTATTGAGAATCTTTACAGGTTTCTCAACACTTAAAACAACCTCCATCAGGATATCAAATTGACCATGGAGATTGAAGAAAATAGTTCCATCTCTTTCCTAGATGTTAAACTCACCCAGATGCCTGAATCAATAAAAGTCTCTATATTTAGAAAACCAACACACACGGACAGATATTTGCATCCTCACATCACCATCCAGCGCAAAAGTTGGGTATTATATCAACTCTTGCAAATCGTGCAAGATCTGTACTCTCAGATGAAGAAGAACTAAAAAAAGAACTACAACATCTTAAATGGACCTTTAAAAGCAATGACTACACTTTGAAAAGCATCAACAAACAATTATTGTTGATGCTTTTTAAAGATTATTGTTCATATGAAGAAGGTCCAAGGTTATTTCGTTTGACTCGATAATGCGGCGTTCTACCTCATCGTGGCAAATATGTTGGTTTGAAGTTGTCCAATTTACTTCATGTTGTGGGCTTTCGTTATTCGTGTTTATTGAAAACAGGACATGGCCTGATAGGGCAGTAGCTCTGGTTCTCTTGTAAGCAATGTCTCTCTGGTGTTTCCTCGAGACGTAGGAGGAGATTTCTCCGTTTGACCATAGTAAGGTTTTCCGCAGTCGCATGTGACTTTGTATACAGCTGGAAATTGTAGAAGGTTGTGGGATTATTTGTAGTTGCTGAAACTTGATCTTATTCTTGGAAGAGGTTTTTCCTCCCGGAAACTCGAGTTTTTCGTCCTGTAAACTCAAGATAATCGACCGTAGAACCCACATCATTTCAGACATTAAATATATTGTGTTAGGGTTAGGGACCACGAGATGGCGGCACATTTGAGCCATCTCTCTTCACTGAGTACCACTTAATTAGTGATATCCTTGGGCCATCTATCTCTGATTTGTACCAGTGGAGATTGAACTGCGAACTCAGTCTCCAAAAGTTAGATAGGGCTAAATGGCCTTGCCTACTCCCGGTATACGGGAATAAAAAAGGCGTTAGCTGATTTTTTTTTTGTGATATATATATATATATATATATATATTTAACATTTTATTATTTCTCAGATAAATTAAATACATTATATGAAGACAATTATGCATAACAAATACTTTCTCGTACATAAAGTTTTTTTAAATAATAATAATAACAATAACTGTTTACAACATATACTACTATAATATTCGTAATGATGATTATTACAGATATTTCTTTGCAATTTTACACTCTATATATACAATACCAATGGATATAATCACTCTATATTGCATACTTTTGTTACAGTTATTACATACATTACATACATTTGATTAGATTTGATACATTACTTACATTTGTTTACATATGATACTTTACTTACATTTGTTTACATATGATACTTTACTTACATTTGTTTACATTTGATACTTACATTACATACATTTGTTTACATATAATACATACATTATATACTTTGGTTTACATGTGATATGTACATTACATGCACTTGGTTACATGTGATACAACTTGGATGAGAGCTAATATCAGTGCTTTCATTCTCGAAGCTTATATGTAAGCTTATCTGAGGATCACACCAGTTGGTTATTATTTCTTTTTTTTTTGCTGTTGGGAAGCTAAGAAATCTATGATAGAGAAATTCGTGCACGCACGCACGCACATACGCACACGCGCACACACGCGCACACACACACACACACACACACACACACACACACACACACACACACACACACACACACACACACACACACACACACACACACACACACACACACACACACACACACACACACACACACACACACACACACACACACACACACACACACACACACACACACACACACACACACACACACACACACACACACAATAACTTGGAATGTATTAATGCGTCGCTGAACTGGAATCCTGAACGAATATATTGTTTCATTAAGTTTGTACGGTATTTTGAGTGTGTGTTTCTTGTTCATAGCATGTCCTTAGAGCTCTTTTCAGGCTATTGTAGTTTGTAAGGTTTCTGTATTCAAGAAGTAATTTGTTTATCATGTCTGGGATGTAGAAGTTTCGCGTGGCCTTTCCGTAGTGATTATTGAATTTATATGTGATATAATTAGTAGTCTGAGGTCTTGTTATACGGTATGTATTTCTGACTGTCCTGTAGTTGGCATCGAAATAATGTTTCAGCAAAGCTGCATAGTGACATAGATGTTTTGCTGTCAGTATTTTGTGTTCTGACATCGCAATGTATATAAAGTCGTTATTGTCTCTTTGTTCCCAAAAGATCGGTTTTATCATTTTGCACTGTAGCGACATTAATCTATTTAATTTGTAGGGTGCACAGAAAGCATACGTTGTTATAGCGTATCTTAGTATATTTTGGCATAGTGCTTTGTATATTAGTGTTTTTAGGCGTATGAGAACTATGTCTTTTAACGTGTAGAGTTTTCCACTTATTGTTCGGAGTTTGTTGTGTAGATGGTTTATGTGGCTATTTCAGTTCATATCTGCATCGAGGTAAATTCCAAGTTATCGTATTGTATCAATCTGAGTGATTGTAGTGGCTTTCTGTGTGTTTTTTATGTTGGAAAGTGTCGAGTCAATGGATTTCTGAATATCATTAATTTTAACTTTTCCCAGTTTAGGTGTATGGAGTTTTTCGTGAGCCAGTCTATGATCAGATTTAAGTCATGTTGCATATTTGTTTGGGGCTATGCTTGCGTTATTATGGATGGATATTATTGCTGTATCGTTATTATGGATGGATATTATTGCTGTATCGTTACAGCAATAATATGGATATTATTGCTGTAACGATACAGCAATAATATCCATCTCGTATTGGTATATCTTACGGTTTCGCGTATTGAAATATCTTACCTTTGAGTGGTAGCTGATTAACATCGTGCGTGTAAATGTTGAATAGATTTGGGGAGAGTACAGCTCCCTGTGGTACTCCACAGGTTACTGGTAGCTCTCTGCTTCGGTTTGATCCGATACGTGTGATATATTTTCTATTTTGAAGGTGGTTTGAAGTGGCCCGTCTATTAAAACATGCCTCAGCTTTTCTAACAGGGTTTGATGTGTAAGTGTATCGAATGCTTTAGTTAGATCAATAAAGACTACCATGGCAATTTTGTTTTTGTCTAAGGCGGTATTAATTACGTCTGTAAAGTCTTATAAGAGAGATGTTGTTCCCTTATTTTTCTGAAAACCATATTGTGTTTTGGGGATAATATGAAAGATTTCAGTGTATGCTGTGAGTTTCTTCAGTATAATCTGCTCCATAATTTGATTGCAAATTGGTAATGTTGCTATGGGTCTGTAATTGCTGATTAAATTTCTTTTTCCATGTTTGTATGGGTGTGATTATGGTGGTCTTCAGCATACTTGGTATCTGTACTGTTTTAAATATTTTATTTATTAATTTTAGTAGGATAGGACTTAAACTAGTTGCATGTTGCTTTATATCTTTAGGTCTGATACCATCAATTCCTGGGCTTTTGTTTGGTTTGATTTGCTGTATTGCAGAGAGAAGTTCTGCTTCTTTTATGGTTGGGAACCATAATGTCTGTTTTGATTGTGGTCCAAGTGGAGGGTCTCGTTTTGTGATTAGAGGAATATTTCTGTGCAGTTCTTGAATGGAGCCTGCAAAGTATTGGTTAAAATCATTTGCTAGTTGTTGGATAGGTTTGCGTCTTTCATGAAGCCGTGTTTTATGGTTTCGGAGGCAGTGGTGTTGGGAACAAAATCTAGCATCTTATTGATCAGATGCCAGGTTTGTTTCATGTTGTTTTGTGCAGAGGTTAGTTTGTCTCTGTAGTATCTTCTTTCTGCATTTCTGATTTGTGTTGTAAGGCGATTCCTTGTTATCTTATATTCAGTTTTTAAAGTTGTGTTACTTGGATATTACTTTAATTCTTTCCATAAAGTGTCCTTTCTGCGTATTTCTAGGTTAAGTTTTGTGTTATCCAAGGATTTTGTGTTGTTTTTGAGCGAATTCTGACTTTCTTTGTAGCTTTCTTATATATTTTCTCCAGTGTGAGTTCAATGTTGTTCTATAAGATATCTGCTGAATCTGATGCCAGGTGTTCCCAGTCTGTTATTCTTATTTCGTGGTTGACCGTGTCTTCGTCTATTATTGTTTTCTGTCGCTTTTCTTCTGTGGCACATTGCATGGATGTTGTCTTGGTTTGCAGGTTTAGAGCGGTGAAGTAATGGTCTGCTACTTTGTACGTTATGACTGATGCAGTGTAACTGTTTGGTGGTGCTCGGACGTTTATATGATCTAGACAGGATAGTATATGATAGCAGTGATAGTATTTCCGAATATTTCTTCTCTGGTACATGATGTTATTATTGGTATTAGAGTATACATGCATAGCGTGTCTAGGTATTGTACAGTGTTGTTGTGGTTTTCGTTTGCAATATTTATGTTTATGTCGCCAATTATCACTAGGTATTCGTTTGAGCATATTTCTTGGCTTGAAAGGCAGCAATTGAGTTCGTGCAAGAATTTTATCATGTTCAGGTTTGGTGGTTTGTAAATAGCATTTAGTATTATGGGATGCTTTCTATTGGTGGAATTAGTGATTTCGAGGCAAAGGGTTTCAGCATGCTCAAACTGATAGGCCGTTTCTTTTGCTATTAATTTTTGTTTGATAAATATTAATATTCCACCCCCTCTTTTTGTTTGACGGCATGATCTATGTTGTTGGAAGCCTGGAATCTGGAAAGCAGTCGCTTCGTCATTAGTTATGGATACTTCTGTAAGAATCATTATATCAATAATATCAGTGTAATTCCTCATATAAGCCTGTAACCACAACCAATGTGTTCGGATGCTTCTGATGTTAATATGAAAGGCTGAGAGACCTTTCGTTTGTACTGTGTGTTGTTTCCATGCATCAAGCGATTCGAAAGTACAATTGCTGATGTATTTTGGTGTAATTACATCTATCTAATGGTTCACATTCATTTTTGTTGTGTTGAGATCTTACTGAACTAAGTTGGAGTCTTTTGTTTCACTCTGGCAACCTATCTATATCTTCGGAGCTTTTTATTTGTATAGACTTTGAAGTCTGTGACTTTCTCAAGAATATAATAATAATAATAATAATAATAATAATAATAATAATAATAATAATAATAATAATAATAATAATAATAATAATAATAATAATAATAATAATAATAGTATCCTGTTTGAATTAAGTACGAAGAAATGGCAGCACTTGTTTGCTAGTCTCTTCATCGGTTGCTGCTTATAATTAGTGAGAGATTTGGGTCAACCATCTCTGATTGGCTACCAATGGAAATTGAACTGTCCACTTCGTCTCCAAAAGTTAGATAGCGATTAAAAGGCTGTGATAACTCTTTATCCTGTAAGGAATTAAAACATGACATGTTTTATTATTATTTTTATTTTTTTAAATTTTATTTTATTTTATTTTATTTTATTTTATTTTATTTTATTTTATTTGTTATTATTATTATTTTACCCCAAATAACATATTGATAAATTAAAAAAGGAAGAAATGAAGAAATGAGTGTGAAGTGCAAGTCCAAAACACGACAATTATTTGATTTACTGTAACTCTTCATTCGAACCATTTACTCTCTCCCCCCCCCCCACTCTACTTGAACATGATATTACTTTGACGACTTTTTTTATTACAGTTTAAATGTATGCACCTGACTAATTTTTAAGTTTTGCCATTTATTTGTTATTCATATTGGTGGTCTTGGTGCAAGGTCTTTTGATGAAAGATTTGATATTATCTATTATTGAGTAAAATTTGAAATGTAGTTTAAATTCAACATCGAATTTTCTGTGTAGCTCTGTGAAGTGACGCTCGCATACTCTGCAGAGGCCTCCCGCAGGTAAACTTAAGTTCAAATCTAGTCGCCGACTGAAAGAACTTGATCCTAGTCTCTCTTCGACACATTCCCAAAAGCCAGATAGGGTAAAAGTCCTCGCCTACACCCTATAAGGGAATAAAAGGTGTTAGTGATTGGTACCAACATTGGCATTCCAGTCACAACCACAGACCACCTCTGTTAATCGAGGACCACAAAAAATAGACACCGCCACCAATCATCGTTTGATTTACTAGCAAACGTCTGAGAGACGTTTGCTAGTAAATCGTTTGCTACGAACTGTAATCTATGTATCTTCTGTACCAGTCAAGGAAATCAAAAACACAAAAAAACGACAACTTTATGTGGACTAAGGATTCACAGATATTTATGAGACAGAATGAAAACACTCGATTTCATATAATTGCAAGAGAATCCGACCTAAGCAGTCTACCAATATAGTACATTAGCTCTCCCCATCCTTAAGAACCAGATTTAACTGTCTTTGACACTTCTACTAATACTGACAGCACTAACATACACGCAGATATAACAAGTATAAGTAAACATTGGCTTAGATTGATAACACTGATCAACTACACCTTGAAAAACATAGGTACTTATCCAGACTAGAGTTGCAATAAATGACACGGAAGTATACGCAAACATCAATAACTACCAGTGTTTTACCTCATAAAGAATAAATTAAAGAAGACGTGGCATCATAGTACTTACAAGGAGAAGGGAAAAACAAACCAGGTTTGAACATGCAAAACACTAATAATAGAAATCACAAATAGTGACAAACAGCACCATATACACAATAAACGTAATATATAGACTTCCAATAATGATCCATTCAGCTTTCTGCATGGATTAGAAGCATGAATAAGCGAGAACATCTGCGCATCATAATAGGACGCATTTTTATAAATACTCTTCATCATACTTCTTCAACCACTAACACATACCTTGTGATACTAACTCAGTACAACATAAATCCTACCATAAGCTTCCAGCAAGAGAAGAAGTACTGAACAAGAAATACTAACTTCGGTTAGTGGGTGTGTTTGAGGGCGGCAGTATCAGAGTGAATACCCAGGATCAGGAGGAGAAACAGAGTAGGGATTAAATAGATTAATAGCAATATGAAGCAGGCGCTTTAAAAAATAAAGCATTGTGGAAGGAATATAAATGAAAAAATGATCATAAACAATATAAAGTACAACTAATAAGCATAACTAGTTTGTTAAACTAAATCAGATTTTTAGAGAAATTTAGCGAAACATGCAAAACTAAGTTCGAAGTTTTTTCGCTATGTTCCAAGTAAATGAAAAATTAATTATGGAAAAATAACTTTTCTCAGTGCTGATGATAGGAAATTGATAGAAAAAAACGAAAAAATTCATTACAAAGTGATCATTTTGCAAGTGTACCTAATCCAGTGTGCACAATTACTTACAGGTGTACATAATCATGACTTTGCACTGATGGAAGTGACAGATAATGATGCGTGAATTGAGGTAGATGAACTGGAAGTGCTCAGTAGATTACAAATATCAATGTGAATAAGCAGTGGGCTTGGAAGGTACATGAAGCGCATGGAGATGGATATGAGGCTGGAGGCATGAAGGGGTGGAATGGCTGATAGATAAAAATCAAAGGGTGGGGATGTGTATGGTGGATTGCATTGATTATGAGAGTGATTGGTGGACTACCCTAGAGTTCAGTACTAGGACTAATACTCTTTAATTTGTATATTAATGAGTGGGAATGGCAAAAGGTGATAAAGATGGTGTACACAACTTGCAGGATGATTTTCATAAATTGGCAGTGTGGGAGAAGGACAATGGCTGTAAATTTAATGTTTTAAAATGAAAAGTAATGTATGCAACCATTACTTCAGTATTGGTTGCATATTTTGTATCATCATCATCATCATCATCATCATCAAATTCCAGCCATGTTCCCACAAGGGGCGTACAGGATATGATAGTAATATATGAAAAATTTACATCATTACTAACTTCCTATCTACAATTTTCCTCCAAATCAGTCTGTTACTTGTCAAGACTCAACATTACCAGATCTTATATTTCTGTCATCTAAGGCACTTAGTACCGCACATCAATCCATCTATATCTTGGTCTTCCTCTGGTTTGTTTTGCTGCAAACTTGGCAGAGAACACTGATTTTGCTAATATTTCTTCGCCCATTCTGTTTAAGTGACCATACCACCTGAGATTAGCTCTGCTGACGCATTCTTAGATGCTGACAATGTCAAGTTCTTTCCTAATATCTTCGTTTTTAATATGATACTGCCATTGATGCCATCTGTTCACGCCTATAATCTTTCTCAGGACTCTCATATCTGCAGTCTCTAGTCTTTCGTCAAGTGTTTTACTTCTGACCCAGCTCTCAGATCCATAAGTTAAAACTGGTTTGAACACTGTCTCGTATAGCTAATTTAGTGTTTCGACTAATTTCTCTCTTATTTCATATGAATTTATTCAATTGACTTCCCACCATACAAATTTGTTGATTCTGTTGTCTATTTCTATATTTAATTTATTATCTTCACTAAAAATATTGTCTAAATAGCTGAAATGTTTTACTTGTTCCACAGGTTCCCCATTCACAACACAGTTGACATTTTCAATGATTCTGCCTATTTTCATGGTCTTTTTATTGCTGACCTTCATACCATACCTATTACAACAGCTATTCAATTTAGCCAGATAATCTTGCAGACTTGTAGCGGATTTATTTAGAAGTATAACATCATCAGCATATAAAGCAAAGAGCTGACAATAACATCTGCAATTTTGATATCATGTTTAATACCACTTTCCTTCATAATGTGATCCATATAGATAATGAATAACAGAGGGAGTAATGTACATCCTTGTCTCACACCAGATTTAACATTAAACCAACTTCCTGTATTTCCTTCAATTCTAACTGCTGACTTGCAACTCAAATAAAAACTTAGTATTGCTTGATATAATGCCCCATTGATACCATATAATTGTAGGGTATTGAATAGCTTCTCTCTTTGCACCTTGTCATATGCCTTTTCCAAATCGACAAAACTTAAATACAGGTATTTGTTATATTCCCATGCTTTCTCGACTATTTGTCGTAAAATGAAGATCTGATCCTGACAGCATCTATTTGGCCTGAATCCAGCTTGTTCTTCACCCAGCTTTTCTTCCACAATTCTTCTCAACCGTTTCTCAAGTATACTTGCATAGATCTTGCCAGGAATACTCAGCAGGGAAATATCTCTGTAATTCTCACATTCAGTTTTATTTCCCTTTTTGTATATGGGTACTATGAGAGATCTACTCCAATCATCGGGAATTCGTCCCTCTCTCCAGGCCTTCTGAACTATGCAGTGCAGCCACTGTAAGACTCTTATACCACCATACTTCAGCATTTCTGGTCGAATGTCATCTACTCCTGCTGCCTTTCCACATTTTATGCCTTTGATGGCTTTTTCTACTTCATGTATGGATGTGTATTCCTGACTGCTTGCCAGGTCAGTGCTTTTTACCACTATGCTGCCATCACTGCTTGTTTCATTTAGCAGTTTTTCAAAGTAATTACTCCATACTTCAAGGAGTAATTACTTTGTAATGACTTTATGTCACTTTTATCATCTCTAACTCCTTTTACAGCACTCAATTCCTAAGCTGCTTCAACAACCTCCAGAATATTTTGCCACCTTCTTGATATTTATTTTCTATATTCTTTCCAAAGTCCTCCCATGACTTCTGTTTAGCTACTTTTACACACTGTTTAGCATTTTTTCATTTGTCTCTGAATTCTCTAAGAGCACACACTGACTTATTTGCCAGGAACTTTTGATATGCTTATTTCTTTTCCTTCACTGCTTCTTTAACTTCCTGTGTCCACCAGGGAGTTCTGATTTTTCTATCCTTACAGACAACTTCACCACATGCCTCTCTAGCTGAATCAATCAGGGCTTTCTTCAAGACTTGCCACTGAATCTCCAAGGTTTGATTCCTTTTCTCGAACTCTTTCATTTTTTATTCAATAATCTTTGTGTATTTTAATCTCTTCATATCTGAGAGCTGCTCAACTGTTTTTGGCTTTAAGACTTTCTTACATGTTTTTCTTGAAATTCAATTTTATCCTGTTCAAGACTAAATAGTGATCACTTAAAATTTCAAATCCTCTGTACACCCTGATGTCCTGCACCAGGGAGAAAACATCACTATCAACAATAACATAGTCAATGAGACTTTTCTTATTCCTTGCCTCTTCACTCTATGTGAATTTTCTCCATGTGAATAACATCAAGATGATACTTTGTTTCATCTTGATGTTATTAAAGGAAATTCATGAGACTAAATATCTGGAGGGGGGGGTGATGATGAATAGAGATTTGGAATTCAGAGGACATATTGCAAAAGTCAGCAAATTAGCTCAGAGGATTGCTTGGTTGTTGGATAACACAGTGAAAAGTAAAAATTGGTACATTATTATCTCTCTTTATAAGATCCCATTTGGCCTCATGTAGACAACTGTACACAGAGGATTTGGGCAGTTGCGTTTCTTGGGGATCACAAAACAAGGTGGTGCAAAGGATTCAGTGACGAGTGACAATGCTGATCAGAAGTCTGTAGAATGTTCCCTATGAGGATTGAAAGGCGATTGGTCGCAAAGTGTAGATGACAAGCGGAAGAGAAGGGAGATATGATAGCAATTCATAAATTACTAAAGGGATTCTATAAGATTGACACAGAAGAAAATTTTCAATACATGATGAGTAGGGGAAAGCAAGGATTTGCATTTGGAAATTTACTAGTGTAGTTAGTAAGCGTGTGAAAACTATTTTTTTTTTTTTTTGTGTGGTGCAATTGCGAATAAGTAGAATGAATTGCGAAGGGTTGTGTGTGCCCGAACAGTGAATAGGTTTAAAGAGATGTATGAAAGGTAATTTGTTAATCGAAAGTGTTGTTATCCAGAGATGAGTTTTTTGACTACATGGAGTACCCACATAAAAAATAATAATAAAATTTTTTTAATTCAATCCTTTTTTATTATTAAAATTATTATTAAAACTAGCAACACCTACAATTGCTGTAAGTGTTGCTAGTTGTGAGAAGAGTTTTTCTAAATAAAATTGATTAAGAATTGCCTGCATTTTTTTTCTAACAGTGAATTTCGTACAGATTTTGTTTTCTTCTTTTCTGTATAATGTATTAATAATCGTTACTGTAGTTGGTAATTTATTGTTTCTGCAGTTGAATAACATTGCTTTTTTACACCATTTATACATTTAACAATGAGTTATATATACAGTAAAACCCCTTTTTTACACTTTCCAGGGAACTGATGGAAAAAAGTGTTAAAAGAAGGAAATGTAAAAAAACATTAAAAAAAGGCTAAAAGAAGACTTACTGCTAGTATGTGAGACTCCATACTAGATTACAAAATATAATAACTGAAAATAAATGAATTTGAAATTAGTTACATTTATCTATTTTGAAAATCTTTAATTGTGATTGTTTTTGCTTTTTCTGCACTCTAATAAGTTCCACCTGCCTCTCCATAGTGTATAAGGCATTAAATGCCCCATCGTCTCCTGATGCACTGCAACATACCGCCTCTAAACAGAGAGAGCTTCCAATGCTTCTTTACCAGTAGGGACGGTAGGGCCTTGATCACAGTCCTCTTCAACCATTTCTTCCTTTTCTTCCTCTTTATCAAGGTGGCTGGAAAGGATGTCTTCTACAGTTGGTACCATTGATGTGATCACACCAGCATGAACATCAATATAGTCTTGAAATGAGGAAGCCCCATCTATCACATACCAGCAGTTGGGCTCTGACATATCTTCTTCCTCCTGCAGTTGAACAACTTACGAAACTACAACCATGCTTTGGCCACATAATGCATGCATCAAGGATTGATATGGTGATTTGTTTTGGATCCATTCCATTATCATGCATAAACACAACTTTTTCAACAAGCATTTTTCTATATTTCCATTTGAATGCATGGATGATGCCCAGATCTCATGGTTGAAGCTCACTTGTACAATTAGGGGGAAAGAACACTAATCTAACGTTTCTGAGTTGCAGATCTTCAGGGTATGCAGGGCATTTGTCTAGCAGTAGTAGTATTTTGCGGTGATTTTCCCCCATTTTAGCGCATCCAAAGCATGCATGGTGGATGTGAAGATGCTGCTGGTCATCCATGCTGTGCTGTTGGCATCATACTTAGTAGGCAGATTTTTCACATTCTTAAAACACCTTGGCTTTTTAAATTTACCAATTACCAGTGGAGGTAATTTTTCTGATCAATCAGCATTCTGATCCAAACCATGAGCAAAATTGTTACCCTCTGCTTGCTGAGTTTTCACCATGACACTCCTCTCCTTTAAAACAGAATGTTTTACTTGACAGAATGTTATAAAAAAGCGCCGTTTCATCAACATTGAAAATATTTTTCGGTTCATAGTTCTGAATAATAGTCTTTAGTTGATGTTTCCCCTGGTTTACAGTTTCCCCTGCAACATTATTCCTTTCTCCACACACTTGATTATACATAATATTGTGGCCAGTCTTGAAATGATCAATCCATCCATTTGACGCAGTAAAACCATTAATCCCCAACGTCGCAGCATTATTCCCTGATGTAATATTCAGGAGTAACAACTGTTACTTGGTAGAAGTGTGAATGCGATTTCACAATTTCTGTATGATCCTTGTTCACGATTTCAATACAGCACTGTGTGAAATCACATCACAACACGTTACGGGTGCCACGAGCTACTCACAGTTTAAAATTACGGATATGAACACTTCACAGTATCAATTCGTACTGTGGTTGAAAAATCACGGCATCGCTCATCACTACATCACTGCTGTAAGCATACAATCACATTAATGGCAGAAACGAAACTACAGCCGAAAGCAACGCCATCTGGGAAGAGAAATGCACAATGGTGTGAAAACAATATTTACGATACAAGAATAGAACTTAAGACGGGACCAACGGAAAATGACCGAAATGGCAGTAAAACTTAAATTATGGGAACGTAAAAACTGGGTTTTTGCTGTATTTACAATTTTGATTTATGTATTTAAGTGCTGCAACTACTGCACTTAAATGTAATATATGGATATATATTTTTTTTTTCTCTTTTTGGTTGATTTTCGTTGAGATGTAATTTCTCAGCTTTCATACTTGAAGCTTGTTTATTAAACTTATCTGAGGATGAAGCCAGTTAGTTATTTATTGGAAGTAAGGTGATGTTTGATAGGTCTCATTTTCACTACAGTCATAAGTTGAGAAACACACACACACACACACACACACACACACACACACACACACACACACACACACACACACACACACACACACACACACACACACACACACACACACACACACACACACACACACACACACACACACACACACACACACACACACACACACACACACACACACACACACACACACACACACACACACACACACACACACACACACACACACACACACACACACACACACACACACACACACACACACACACACACACACACACATTAATTTGAAATATTTTGATGCATCGCTGAACTGGAAAGCTTGAACTAATGTATTGTGTTTCATTAAGTTTGTAAGGTGTGTAGTGTGTGTAGGTTTTTGTTCATAGTATGTCCATAAGGGTCTTTTCAGGCTATTAAAGTTTTTAAGATTCCTATTCAAAAGGTAATTTATTTAGCATAAATTACACAGTACACACATGTAGAAGCTTCGTGTGGCCTTTCCGTAGTGATTATTGTCTTTATATGTGATATAATTAGCTGTCTGAGTCTTGTTGTATGGTATGTATTTCTGACTGTGCCGTAGTTGGCATCGAAATAATGTTTTAGTAAAGCTGCATAGTGACAAAAATATTTTGCTGTCAGTATTTTGTGTTCTGACATTGTAATGTATATAAAATCGATATTTTCTCTTTGTTCCCAAGAGATCGGTTTTATCATTTTGTACTGTAAACATTAATCTATTTAGTTTGTATGGTGCACAGAAAGTATACATTGTTATAGAGTATCTTAGTATATTTTGGCATCGTGGTTTGTATATTACTGTTTTTTAGGCATGCGAAAATGTCTTTTAACCTGTAGCGTTATCCAGTTATTGTTCAGAGTTTGTTTTGTAGAGGGTTTATGTGGCTATTCCAGTTCATATCTGCATCAAGTAAATTCCAAGGTGTTGTATTGTTTCAACCTGAGTGATTGTAGTGGTCCTAACAGAAGTATCAATCTGTGTGTTTGATACTTCTGTTAGGACCAATATATCAATAACACCGGTGTAATTCCTCAGATATGCCTGAAACTATAACCAATGTTTTTGGATGCTTCTGATGTTAATATGCAAGATGGAGAGTCCACTTGTGTGTACTGTGTATAGTTTCCATGCATTGAGGGAGTTAAAGGTACAATTGTTGGCATATTCTGGTGTTATTACATCTGTCTGATGGTTCACATTCATTTTAGTTGTGTTGAGATCTTCTTTTTGAACTATTTAAGAGAATTTTGTTTCACTCTGGTCGCCTATTTATGTCTTCCGAACTTTTATTTGTATCGACTTTGTGACTTTCTCAACAATATCTTGCAGTCTCTGATCCACAAAAGTTGATACTCTTTTTCTGTTTTTGCTTTTCTTGCTTGGTACAACAGGTTTTGATTGAATGGTGTTAAATACTCAGATAGAAAGATTGGCGTGTTGTCTTGAGATGCGTTTAAGTCCTTGGCAGCTGTTTTTTTTTTTGTCTGATGGCTTTTATGAGATTGTCTCTTGCGGCCTTGCTTGCCAGAACTATGATGGGTGCGGATCGTGGCAAGCCTTGTTTCTTATTCTTCCTGACTATCCAATTTATTCTGAATGTCATTATGCTGTAGGGGGATGTTAATTGCATGGCCTAACTTTAAATCTACGACTCTGAGATTTGTTGTGGATGCAATTTCAGGAAGATCGCTTATAACAAGATCTTTATGTTGTTGCTGATTTAAAAGTTCGTATTGCAGTTTTTGTTCTTGACGGAGTCCGGATGTCTCTTTCATCAATTTGTGTTGCCTGTCAGTTAGTACGTTAATGCTGATTTTAATGTCTTTTACCGTTTGCAAAACTTCTTCGACTGTTAAATTATTATATTTAACAAAATCCTCATATTCGCTAGTTTTTTTTGTTATTTGTTCGTTGTGTTCATCAAAGAGTTCGTGAACAAGATCTACTAAGCTGGCTGTTTTATTATATGAACCTTTTTTCTAGTAATAAATTTACGGAATTCAAATTATAAGACTCGCCTGTTTCTCTCTCTCTCTCTCTCTCTCTCTGCAGTATATGCATTTCGATTCCTCTCGTTTTGCATGGGATTGCGTTGCCATATTTGTTTTTAAAATTATGGAATATATAAAATAAAGATTCCTAAGGCATTTCCTGCAGGTTATATGATTTCTCTCGGACGATAAATCCTTCATGCACTTGTTGCACATCATGACTCACCCTTCTTCCCTTGAGCAACTTTAAAGATGGCGACGTCCTTTGTTCTTTGCACGTTGGTGACCACGGTATATACTGTTCAATTTTCAGCACTCAAAATTATGCTTCTACTTGGCCACTTTCGGTGAATTATATATATCACTGTCTTCAGCATGACACGTAGAATTACTTTTTGATACTAATAAATTAAAAACAGGAGTTAGAACCACTTTAAAACTATAAAACACAGGAGCAGTCTTTCGTATGACTACACAGCGTCCTCATCTCACCACCTCATCAATAATAATAATAATAATAATAATAATAATAATAATAATAATAATAAAGCTCGGTTGCAAAGCGCAAGAGCAAAAGACGAGGATAAAGAATTCTGCACCATGGAAAATCCGATTGGAACAAAAGTCAACAAATTCGAGCGGATTTGAACAACTTAAAGCATTAAGGAAGGATAGTTGGAAAATAATAGAATCAAAAACAAACTCAAAAATTGCACAATAATTTGGCAAACAAAACGATTTCTGAAGTTATCAAACAACTAAATCAAAGAATTATTGCGACTGCAGAAATAATTAAAATACATGTGCAAAATATGCAATTTGACTGAGCCGCTGTCACTTTTTTCAGTCTCTCCAGAGAAAATGCAATCAATCCTTCACCAGAAAAAAAGAAACATTCAAGTTTTGGAGGTCAATCTGGGATAATCCAATTGAACATAGTAAAGATGCCTGATAGATTAAGGAAATACAATCAGACATTACACGAAAACAAATGCAAAGTGTCATTGTCACTAAAGAAATGGTCAGTGGGTTTTGGTAAAAGCATCTAACCAGTCTACATGATTGCATGGCAGAACAATTCAATTATTTGTTGATATCAAGCTCAATGGAACACTGGATGGTATCTGGGTGTACTTTTCTCTTTATGAAAGATAGGTATAAGGGTTCAGACCCAATTGACTATCATCCAATAGAATGCCTGTGGACTATGCTGAAGATGTTCATGGCAATCAGTAAATTCCACTCAGAGGCAGAGCTAGGGGAAGGGAAGGGGATGGTCTACCCGAATGGCACTTTGGATCTTTTTGAACTTTTGCAGTTAATTCTAAAATACAGTCTCGAGAACTCAGTTCCAAATATTGTAATAGTACTGAGAATTTTTCTCAGAATTGCTGTGAGTGTTGCTGGTTCTGAGAGGAGTTTTTCTAAATAAAATTGATTAGGAATTACCAGCATTAATATGAAATAGACCTTGCCAATGTCATCGACAATTTTGCTAACAGAAAAGCAAGAAAAATGACATTTTAGAATGTTGGAATTAAACTTTTGCTTAAAAAATAAACATAGTATTTTAATTTATTTCCTTTACATCGTTTTGACTTTTTGTAGTATTTTTGGAGTGTATTGAAGGACTGCCCCAGGTGGCAAAAGCTCTAGCTACACCACTGATTCCATAGACGCTATTTATCAGATAATCAGATTTATCTGATTGAACAAAATGGCAATTCGCAAACATCTACATGAGCAAAAGACCAGCATGGGTAGACTAGAAGAAAGCATTCGATTCGCTCCTGCAATCTTGGATCCTAAATTCGCTACAGATATTTGGAATTATCAAAAACATACATTTGTTTCTAGCTGCTGATACGAAATAATGGAAAAGAATTTTATTAGTCAATAATGAACGATTCGAGATATTAGCATTAAACATGGAATTTTCCAACATGATTCCTGGTCACCATTGCTCTTCTACATTTATTTGATACCTTTGTCTATGATTTTGAAGAAAACAAAACTTGGATATGATACAGTTCGTATTATCAGTCAGGACATCAAAATGAAATTTGGTTTAGATCAGGGATCGACAAACGTTTTAGACCTTTGACTCCTTCATGGAATCCTTGATCCCTCATCAACCCCCATCATGTTAAATAAATGAATAAATGTTGTCAATAATTAATATCTCAGAGCCTCTGCTACTAATTGGTCAGCAAAAAGTTAAGCAAGTTTGAGCGCATTTAGTAGTTGGAAGGAGCCAATTGTTCGATGCTGTTAGCACAGTCTCCCTTTGCACGCCAAGGAGGTGTCAAATAATAATTAAATCATCTTTTTACTTTACTTACTTCTTTCGTAGAGATACTGAGGCAATGGCTACAATATAGATATATTAAAAAAGAACAGAACGTTTTATTCTAGCAGCTCAAGAACATACATTACAAACGAATGTAATCAAAGCAAAAATTTTGAACATCAATAATGACTGCAAGTAACTTCTGAAACTGTAGATGTTCTACAGTTTCAGAAGATGAAACTGTAGATGTTCTACAGTTTCAGAAGATGAAACTGTAGAACATCTAATCAGTGCCTGGAGCAAGATTGCTCAAACTGACTATAAACACCGCCATGATCAAGTATCCAAATAATTCATTGGTATGTATGCAAAAAATATGGATTTTGTACTTCTGATAACTGATGGTAGCATAAAATAGATACAGCATTGAAAAACGAAACAGTAAAAATTCTCTGGAATTCAGAATAGAAACTGATCAGCATTTGGAACACAATAGACCTGACATCACAATTATCGAACATCGACATGTTTGAATTATCGATATCGCATTACCCAGTGATAGCAACGTTAACAACAAAGAATTGGGGAAAAAATTTACTAAATATCGAGATCTGGCAATCCAAGTTGGCAGGCTGTGGCTTAAACACACTAAAGTTATCCTAGTAGATATCGGTGAACTTGGCGCAATTTCAAAGAAGCTATGCAACCATTTACAGCAATTAAACATTAGCGAAGTGACCCCATATGACCTACAAAAACAGAATTACTTGGAACAGTCCATATTTTACGATGTTACCTGACAGACTATTCTTAGATTCTTGGGTAGAATCTGAATTGTTCTGTATCACCATTCAAATTGTTGTTTAAATAATGTTGATTAAATCTTGTTTTGACTGTGTATCAATTATATTAATAAATAACAATAATAATAAACTTTAATTGACTGTTGCTGTATAATGCCTGGGCTGGATTCTATCTAATCTTTTCCTTTGTCTTTTTATCAAAAAAAAAAAAACGGCTAACGCTTTTTATTTTATATCGTACAGGGAATCGGTGAGCCGTTTTAGCCCTAACTTTTGAAGAATGAGTGGACAGTTCAATCTCCACTGGCAGCCAATCAGGGCTATCTGGCCCCGCGTTATCACTAATTTAAGCCGTACGCTGGGAAGAGACGGCTAACAAGTGTCGCCATCTCGTGGTGCCTGATCCCTAATCCAATATTCTTAATGTCTGAAATAATGTGGGTTCCACGGTCGATTTTCTTGAGTTCACGTGACGAAAAACGCGAGTTTCCGGAAGAAAAATATCTCGTTTGCCTGTGCCAGATATCGACTAACTCAGAAACCTTTGCGATTTCAGTCAGCGACTAGAATCGAACTTTTCTTCAGGAGGTCTAGTGCTGTAGAGTGCAAACACCTCTTCCTCTGAGCTAGAACTTCTTTTGTCTTTTTTTTTATTTATTTATTATTTTTTTTATTGACTAGAAGAAATTTTTCTAAGCCTTTTTTTGATCGGTTACCGAGTTAGGTCACGGGCAAGAGGGTTTTACCTCCCGGAAACTCGGGTTTTTCATCCCGTAAACTCAAGAAAATCGACCGTAGAACCCACATTTTTTCAAACATTAAATACGAGTGTTAGGGTTAGGGACCAAGATATGGCGGCGCTTGTTGAGCCGTCGTGCCACTTAGTGATAGCCTCGGGACACTATCTCTGATTGGTTGCTAGTGGAGATTGAACTGCCCACTCAGTCTCCAAAAGTTAGATAGGGCTAAATGGCATCGCCTAATCCCTATACAGGAATAAAAAGGCGTCAGCTGATTTTTTAATTTTTAATTAATTTATTTTTTGCTGATTTTATATTTCGAATGGCTTTCGTTTTTTTTTGTAGTTTAGCAGATTTTTTTTTCATTTTGTCTTCAGAATCAATAGTTATTAATTGGTCATCATCAATCAGCATACATAAGTGTGTTAAGTTCAAGTTATTAGAAAATTTTATGGCATATATTTTTTAAAAAGAAAAACACAACAACCAAATATCGAAGTTTGTTTCAAAGAAACTATTTTTTGCGATGCAGTTCTCTTTTCGCAATGACTACTAAAGAGTACATAAAATGTTGCCTACTCTCTATCTGTATCACTTCCCCAACTCCCTGATCTCTTTCATATACCTGCAATTTGCAGATTTCGAAAGTAGCATCCCATCCTATTTTTGACGCTTATGCTAAGCCATACCACATCATGCGGATGTAGTCATCACAACCGACGGAATGTGGTGAATCTTTATTACCTTACTCTCCTATATATGTGTACTGCGTTGTTATTTTGGATGATTTTAGAGATATAAAATCCCAGTGTCTGAGAGGAAATATTCCCTGTTACCGTATGTGAATGGCTAACTCACCTCTTGAGGTGAATCGAAATACTATTCCATCAAAAAAAAAAAAAATCATTATTTATTTTTTTTTTGATGATTTTTCATCTCAAATGATTTTTCATCTCTAAAATCATCCAAAAGTTATTTTGGATGATTTTAGAGATGAAAAATCCCAGTGTCTGAGAGGAAATATTCCCTGTTACCGTATGTGAATGGCTAACTCACCTCTTGAGGTGAAGTCCCCGATAAAGGTTTGTATCCTTGAACGGTTTCCAATCCAGGTCTTTACAGCCAAAGGGAGTAATCGAAATCAACTGAACCACAGAGGATCATACTATTCCATCAAAAAAAAAAAAAAATATCAGCTAACGCCTTTTAATTCCCGTATACGGCAGTAGGCGAGGCCATTTAGCCCTATCTAACTTTTGGAGATTGAGTGGGTAGCTCAATCTCCACTGGTACCCAATCAGAGATAGATGGCCCAAGGCTATCACTAATTAAGCGGTACACAGTGAAGAGAGACGCTCAAATGTGCCACCATCTCGTGGTCCCTAACCCTAACACAATATATTTAATGTCTGAAATAATGTGGGTTCTACGGTCGATTTTCTTGAGTTTACAGGACGAAAAACCCGTTTGCCCGTGCCAGAGATCGACTAACTCGAGAACCGGTCGAAAAAAGGCATAGAAAAATTTCCTCTAGTCACCGACTAGACTCGAAACCAAGTCTTCCTTCGTGCGGCCAAGCGCCGTGGTGTGCAAACGCCACATCCACTGAGCTACACAGGGTCTCATATTTACATACTATTCCATCCTCTTATTTATTCACTTGCACAACTTCGGATCTCATATTTTTTTTCAATTGTCCTTCCTTTCAAGAATACTTCGGAAAGTTCGTGATGCGATTTTGTTCCTTCTGTTTTTCTGTAGTTGTAATTTGTTACTTTTATCATACTTCTTCCTCCTTCACTTAATATCATATCCTTTAGATAAAATATGTAAGAGTTTATTGGGTCTCCCCCGCCCCTCCCCGAAAACAGCTGGATACTGCATTAATTTTGGAAACATGGTATAAAGAAGGCTGTCTGGAAGAGTATTAGCTTTCCACCTCATTCATTGCATTTAACACTATAGCAGTTTTCAGATTTGGGCGATATACCAGGCTTTGATGTTATCAATTGAATTGAACAACTTATGATCGTCAGTTCGTTTCAGTTAGGCATCGTGTAAATTTCTCTTATCAGCAGCGATGGCAGCCGGCGTAAGTGGCAATGTGTATTTGTCTCACATGTTTGCGATCTAATTTGATCTTTGCTAACTGAAATGTAGTATTATTTATGTCTTTATGTTAGGATTTAAAAATGTGAAATCGTTAAGTTTTGATTTTTATTTCAGACCCTCTATACGTATTCAGGAAGCTTCAGAGCTCATAAGATTCAGATTGCTGCAAAGTACAGTGGCTTTGAACTTAAAGTGCCTGAGTTTACTCTTGGACAGACAAATAAAAGCAATGAATTTTTACAGAAGTTTCCTTTAGGAAAGGTAAAGTTGCAATAATTTTTAAATCCATGAATAATTTGTAAATTCGAGATTATCGGCTAGAGAAATGTGGACAGCGATTTGAATGTTTGCTGTTTTGTTGACATTAAAATCGCGGCATTATTTCAATATCTCCCACCCCTCTCTACATGCTTTCAATGGTATTTTATTCTTACGAAATTTCAGGTAATTAACCTTACAAGAAAGAAAGAAAGAATCACTGAGCTGATAGAGTGACAGATCATGAGTAAATGAAACCAAAAATATAAACAGATGTTTATTTTACCAAATTTGTATAGAAATTTTGATATATAGCGCGCCAAGGGTATTTGCCCCCCGGGTGCAAACTTTTATCGGCTGCCCATTAAAAAAAATAATTAAAAGATTATTTAAATTAGCTTATTAGCTCTTTATACTTAAGTAATTAAAAGAAATTGCATGTAGCATTTATCAGTGTTGTCGCCCCGGGCGCGGTGTACCCTTAGGTTGGCGCGGCCCTGTATACAGTATTAGTCTTCAGGCACAACGCATGAAAAGCAAATCTAAAGAAACTTTGTTACTTAAATAAGGAACTTTTAAATTATACTGAATAACCGCTACAATTCAAGAGATAAATAATAGCTATTAACCATTTTAATTATCATATGAAAAGTATAGAAACAAGAAAATGTAAAACTAACAATCATATACACATAGATATAGTTACATAAAAAATGCTGAAAGTTAAGATTTTTAAGACTTGACAAGAGAATCTTAGGAAAGCTTAATTGAAACGTTAAATTACACCATTACAAGAAAAGGGTATTTGTTTGTGATGTGAGGCACATCAAAGATGGTAACAGTTTTCACTATGTAGGTAATATACATGTCCATGAGAGATTCTCTGTTGATGTGAAGCATTAGTGACTGGAAAGGTTGAATTCACAGCCAAGGGGCTTATTTAGAACTTCATGTGAAGTCCAAGCCATAAGATCATTGTGTTCATGTACACTGAACAGTCATATGCAGAAGATCAAAACAAATGTCTAAAATAATAAGTCGATTCCTAATAGTTATTTAAATATTTGCTTACTTTTTTTAATTTATTTATTTTTATTTTATTTTTTTATTATAAAAGCGGTGGATGCTATCAGCTTTCCAGTGAATTGAACTCAAGATTTTTCTCAGTCATTCAAGCAGTAAAAAGGAACTTTTGATATTATTACAATTTTTTTTTATAGAATATAAAAGAATAAGAGCCATAGCTAAAAGAGAAGTCATGGAATAAATTTGTTTCTAATGTAGAACATGATTTATATAAAATAAGACCCAATGTATATAAGATTTTGAAACACCAAAATGCAGATACCAAAGAAAACATAAAATTAAACACTGAATTGAAATTAGAAGAATTTCGAAATTACTACACAGAACTATGGACAGACAAATATTTTAAAAAAGACAACTGGCAAACAATTAACGAAAATGAAAAGGAAATAACTGAAGAAGAATTAGAAATCAGCCTGAAAGAAACAAGAAATGGAAAATCACCTGGAGAAGATAAGCTAGGTTCAGAACTATATAAATACGCAGGAACAAGATTCAAAGGAAGACTCTTATTATTTTTAAATAAAATTTACTCAACTGGCATCCTCCCAATAGAATGGAAAAAAGCAATTGTGATTCCTATCTTTAAGAGAGGTAATAGAGATGACCCTAAAAACTATAGAGGTATCAGTATACTAAATTCATGTTACAAAATATACAGCAGAATCTTAAATAACAAACTAATGAAATATTCCGAAAACTTTATTCTAGAGGTACAAAATGGATTTAGAAAAGGACGATCATGTATAGACCCAGCCTTCTGCCTAAAATTAATAATAGAGAAAAGAAGAGAATATAATTTAGAAACACATATTGCATTTATTGACTTTGAAAAAGCATTTGACAAAGTTAAAAGAAACATATTATTTAACATATTAAAAGAAAGACAAATACCAAATAATATCCTAAAAGCTGTCACAAGTATATATGAAAATAATCAAATACAAATAAGATTAAATCATGAGTTATCATATACAAGAGAGATAAACCAAGGGGTCTGACAGGGATGTCCCCTCTCAGCAACTCTTTAATATCTACTTAAATGAAATAATAATAAAATGGAGTAAAAACTTACATCAAGGAATTAAACTGTCACCTACAGTTAACTTAAACACTCTCCTCTTTGCAGACAACCAAATAATAATTACAAATTCTGAAGATAACTTACAGAAAGCTATTTTAAATCTAAATGAGATATCCAAAGATTATGGTATGATAATATCAACGGAAAAATCACAAACTATGGCCTTTAAAGGACAAGATCCAGCAAGAACTAAAATAGTATTAGATAACAAGATCTTACAACAGGTGAATTCATTTAACTACCTAGGATGTATGATCACTTATGAAAATGAAAAAGATATAAACATAAAAATTGCAAAATATTTAAAAATAACAGGAGTAATTAACTCTATATTTAAACCAAACCTAGTTCAAAAACAAACCAGGCTAAAAGTATACAATACATTAGCCCTACCGGTCTTAATGTATGGAAGCGAAATCTGGACAATAAAACAAAAAGACAAACAGAGATTAACAACAGCAGAAATGAAGTTTATGAGAAAAACTGCAAAGTATACCCTATTTGATCACAAAAGAAATGAAGATATTATGAAAGAATTAAACCAAGAACCAGTAATTGAAAAAATTAAAAAATATAAAGATAGATGGATGCAACACGTTCAAAGAATGAAAACAGAAAGATTACCAAAACAAGCTTTAAAGTACAAGCCATTAGGAAAAAGAAAACCAGGACGTCCTCTTAAACGATTCAACGATGACTTCTAAGGCTGGAACAGGCCATACTAGGCCTAAATTCTTGATACGTATGATGATGATGATGATGACAATTTTTTTTGTTTTTCTTATTTTATTTTTGCATTTCATTTAAAACATATTTCTATGAGAAGGAAATAATGTATGTTCAAATATGACTTGTATGAAATTAAATACTGGAAAATAATAAATTTAGTTTAATTCTTTTTCCAAGTGTAAGCAAACAATGTTTGTGCCTGAAGTATCTTCAGGATTGAGGCAACTCGTGGTGAAGGTGGACCAAGCTCTCATCACTCCTTAGTATCTCCCATAATGCAAGGCACATCTCCTTAAGGGAAGGGCCACCACTCAGACTGGTTTCGATGTTTATTGAGGTCTCGTCAGTGGGAGCCAGACCCAGAGGTGGTGATACTAAGGTGGAAGCAATGGTGGTCATCTTTACCTATATGAGTTGCCAAAAGGTGTTTCACCCTATTATTAAATTACTCTGTATTTAGAGAAAGATGTTGGAAGTTTTTTCCCCTTGGTTAAACTATAATAAATTTAGTTTAATCCTTTATTTGAATTATTAAAAGGTGTAAATATGTGAACCATCATTTATAAGCCATGGGAAATGTAAAGGAAATAATTAGTGACAGTAGAAATACTTTCATTAATGGCAACAAATTATTAATAATTAACATTTGTGACATGTGTTCCTATATAAGTTGCTTATAGAGTGAATTGCATGCAATCCTATAAATTCTAGACATGAATAAGTGAATTTGTGATAGCATAATAAAAAAAACAGAGAGAGAGAAGAGGGAAAGAGATTTGTTTGCAAGTATAAATAATTAACCAACAATAAACAGCCGCTATGTACATTTAGTAGTTTAGTTAGAAACTAGGGAAAGGCTAATCCAGTGAACTAATGTTGATGAGGTGAATCATTTAAGTGTGGCAGGAATACATATGATTTGGGAGCAGCAAATCATGTTGTAAACTTTGTTGTACTTGTCATGTATATTTCTCTGGTTTATGTATATTTTGTTCTTTTTTTTTAAGAATTTCCTTATGTTTACTGAGACTACATTTTACGCAATAATAGGATACATAATATCCGATCATTATCGAAATTATCCTCACTTTTGGGAATCCTATATTCGTTAGCTTTATTTATTTTTTTTATTATTATTATTTATATTCAGTGTCAATGACTTCTATCTTATCAATAATAGATATCTCACACATGCTAGTATTTTGTTTTAGATCAACTTTTTATAATACACAGAAGTTCATTTTTATTCAGGAATAGTAATTTTTTACTATATCTGTTGTTTCTGAAGACTAGAATAAAAATGTCCCTATACCATTTAAAAACTTTCCAACCTCAACAGATGCTATACTGCACAAGCAAGAAAAACAAGCATCTTTTCTATTTATCACTAAATACAGTAAACAGACATTTGACATCTGTGTACTATATTTAGGAACAATTAGTTGAATTAGAGACAACTCGACCAACACATTTAATGGAAAAACACTCTGCTCCCACAGACTATGCTGCATGCATGCATGCAGACAGAACAGATTTATTGTAGCAGTAAACATAGCAGTTAAAAAAACACATTTGTCCTAACATCCACTTTCAAATTTTCAGTTGTAGAAAATGTGTAACAATTGTTTACACATGTCAAGTGGATACAGAAAGCACTCAATTTAGGAAAAGCAAAATGAATATATATATATATATATATATATATATATATATGGAGTGCGTAAGGATCAAAGCTGTATAACTGAGAGGAGCCCTCCACATAGCCTTTAAAGGAATGTGAAGAACCGACCAGGGCTTCTGACCTAATGTCCAATCCTCACCTTCTCGTGGTGCACCGTGTTGGGTATCTATCCGGATACTGAACGATCAAGGGCGGGCTAGCAATTTGGGATTTAGCTGACCAAATTGTATTCTTATTGGCTTAAACCAATATACAAAATGATGGTACAACATGACAAAATTTCATGCAGGCTGAGGCGTCGCCCAGTTAAACAAGGCCCGTTGTTTTCTCCAGGGAACCAGGGCGAACAGCGAAAAGTCAGCTACTGGAACAAATTTGAAAGCACACCCTCAACTCAACATCACCACAGTTAAAGATCGGTACCATCAACATAAGAAGCCTGAATGGCAAAGAAATGGAGCTAACTGATGAATTAGATAAGTACCAGATTAACATAATAGGGATGACTGCAACAAAAAAGACAAAAACTGGTGAGATCTTTCTGACCAATAAATACAAAATGTTTTTGTATTTATTGTATATCAGGAAATGACAATCAAGGAAAAGAAATAATAGCCATAGTATTCAGCACAAAATAAGAGGCTAATCTTCTTGAATGGCAGGCAGTCTCAAGTAGAGCGATGTGGGCTAATATCAAAATGGGGAATTGGACAATGAGACTTATTTGTGCCTATGGTCCCACAGAAGGTTCTATTAAGGTAGAAGTGGAGGAATTTTTTGACACTTTAGAGAAATCAACTGAGACAATGAAAAAGGAACAAATGAAATGATTGTCAGATATACAAAAATATTTTGGAAAAATTTGGAGAAAAGAGCAAAGCTAATAATAATGGCAAATACCTGTTGGATTTCAGCGCAGGACATGGATTGGTTATTACTAACACCATGTTCCAACATAAAAATGTGCACGAATTCACATGAAAAAGCAAGGAATAAGAAAAGTCTCATTGACTCTGTTATTGTTGATAGTGATGTTTTCTCCCTGGTGCAGGACACTAGAGTGTACAGAGAATTTGAAATTGGAAGCGATATCACTATTTAATCTTGAGCAGGATAAAATTGAATTTCATATCGAAAAGAAGAACGTAAGAAAGTTTTAAAGCGAATAAAAATCGAGCAGCTCTCAGATGTGAACTGTAGACTAAAATATACAAAGATTATTGAAGAAAAAATTGAAGAGTTTGAGAACAGGAACCAAACCTTGGAGATTCAGTGGCAAGCCTTGAAGAAAACCCTGATTGATTCAGCCAGAGAGGCATGTGATGAGGTTGTTTGCAAGGATAGAAAAATCAGAACTGCATGGTGAACACAGGAAGTTAAAGAGGCAGTGAAGGAAAAGAAGAAAGCATATCAAAAGTTCCTGGCGAATTAGTCAGCATGTGCTCTTAGAGAATACAGAGACAAATGTAAGAAAGCGAAACACTGTGTAAAACTAGCTAAACAAAAGTCGTTGGACGACTTTGGCAAGAACATAGAAAAAAAGTAAATATCAAAAAGGTGCTAAGATATTCTGGAAGTTGTTGAAGAAGATTAGAAATGGAGGAAAGAGTGCTGTAAAAGGAGTTAGAGATATTAAAGATGACATGAAAACGGGAGAAAAAATATCCTTGAAGTATAGACTAATTACTTCGAAAAATTGCTAAATGAAACAAGTAGTGATAGCACAGTGATTAAAAAAAAAAAAAAAAAAAAAAAAACTCAACAGGCATACAGTCAGGAATACAAATCCGTACTTGAAATAGAAAAAGCCACCAAAGGCTTGAAATGTGGAAAGGCAGCCAGAATAGATGATATTTGACCAGAAATGCCAAAGTATGGTGGTATAACAGTCTTACAGTGGCTGCACTGCATAGTTCAGAAAGCCTGGACAGAGGGACGAATTCCCGATGATTGGAGTATAGTTTTAATAGTACCCATATATAAAAAGGGAAATGAAACTGAATGTGAGAATTACAGAGGTATTTCCCTACTGAATGTTACTGGCAAGATCTATGCAAGTATACTTGAGAAACGGTTGAGAAGAATTGTGGAAGAAACGCTTGGTGAAGAACAAGCTGGATTCAGGCCAAATAGAGGCTGTCAGGATCAGATCTTCACTTTACGACAAATAACTGAGAAAGCATGGGAATATAACAAAGATACGTATTTAAGTTTTGTTGATCTGGAAAAGGCATATGACAAGGTGCCAAGAGAGAAGCAATTGAATATGCTATGGTTATATGGTGTCTATGGGGCATTATATCAAGCAATACTTTGTCTGTATTTGAGTTGTAAGTCGGCAGTTAGAATTGAAGTAAGTACAGGAAGATGGTTTAATGTTAAATCTGGTGTGAAACAAGGATGTACATTATCCCCTCTGTTATTCATTAACTATATGGATCACATTATGAAGGAAAGTGGTATTAAACATGATATCAGATTTGGAGATGTTGATGAATAACAAAGACAATGAAAATCAGTAGAATTATTGAAAAGGTCAACTGTGTTGTGAACGTGTGGAACAAGTAAAACATTTCAGCTGCTTAGGCACGATTTTTAATGAAGATGGTAAATTAAATATGGAAATAGACAACAGAATCAACAACGCTGGTATAGTAGGAAGTCAATTGAATAAAATCATATGGCATAAGAGAGTAGTTAGTCGCAACACTAAATTAGCTGTACACAATACAGTGTTCAAACCAGTTTTAACTCATGGATCTGAGAGCTGTGTCAGAAGTAAAACAATTGACCAAAGACTAGAGACCACAGACATGAGAGTCCTGAGAAAGATTATAGGCGTGAACAGATGGCATCAATGGCAATATCATATTAAAACGACGATATTAGGAAAGAACTTGACATTGTCAGCATTAAAGAATGCATCAGCAGAGCTAATCTCAGGTGGTATGATCACTTAAACAGAATGGGCGAGGAAAGATTAGCAAAAGAAGTGTTCTCTGCCAGGTTTGTAGGAAAACGACCGAGAGGAAGACCAAGATATAGATGGATTGATGTGCGGTACTAAGTGCCTTAGACGACAGAAATATAAGATCTGGTAATGTTGAGTCTTGACAAGTAACAGACTGATTTGGTGGAAAATTGTAGATAGGAAGTTAGTAATGATGTAAAATTTTTCATGTAGTACTATTATATCCTGTATACCCTTTGAGGGTACATATCAGGAATTTGATGATGATGGTTCCAGCTAGAGAGGTGACCGGGATAGTAAGGAAGTGAAAAATTAGATAGACTGTTGCTGCAGTCTAAGGAGAATCCCATGGAAAGTTTTTTTTCCCATTGTGGTCAGTAAGAGGAAAAGGATTTTGGACAAATTACCTTGCTAGATGGGGATGGGAATCAGAGACTAATGCAAATGATTTTAGTTGAGCTAGTTAATGATCATTTTATCGAAGTGTTACAACCTGGTAAAGCAGGATTTATTCCTAGAGTATTAAGTAGTTGTTAAAAGTTAATAAGATGATGTGCTTCAAGTACTGAGTAACTGAGTATGGTCGATGCGAATAAGTTGGGGAAGGGAGAAACTGGATGGGGTTTCACATATTTTAATATTAATAATATTAAAATACATAAAATCTCATTCTAATTTTCTTAGATACCCAGAATATTTAGGATATAAAATATTAAAATGTATTTGCATACAACACAAGTATGGAATTACCTAAGGGACGAAATATAGCTGGGCCTGATTCTCTATGATAGCCAATGAAGACCTATAAGGAACCCTTAATAACCCTAAATCTAAACTGGAAGGTGGGGGACTAGGGAAAAACAACAATAATGGCAGTGTTTGAAGGGATGATTTTTTTTTTCAGGGCTTTACGAGATAAAAATGTTAGTCATGTGCATTCTCCATCTAATAATTCAGAAATCCACCATTTATTATTACAAGATTATAATGGTAGTATGTTTAAAGGAAATTGAAGATACAGATCAGGTCAATGACTTATCTGTTTCAGATTAAAGGAAAGGGTCTAGGATTACTTCAGGAAGTAAGTCACAAAAATTATAGGACTGGACTAAACCTTTTGGGAGCATTCAGCATCTGATGCAACTTTGAAATTGGGGAAGTGAACTAGACTATTTAACAACATGGAATATAAGAAGTCTAACATTTTCATTGTGGCAATAGTAGCTTACCACAAACCTAACCATCTGGCTAAGTGAGCAAAATCACTGGCAGTTTTGTTCCTGTGTGTTATCAGATTATTATTATTATTATTCAGACCTCCATGGAGTCAAGAGACTCATTGTGGGAGGTCCTTCCTAGGAAACACAGTCTATCATACCACTCCTTGAACTCAGTGGCCATTCTTGCTCTCACCACTATCAAGTAATGCATTTCACAGCTCCACCACCCTCAAAGCAAAGAAACTACTCCTCACCCTCTTGCTCATAACTTCTAGGAACTTCCATTGCTAGAAGTTTCTTTCGTAACTTCCAGGTATTGGCCTCTTGTCAACGCTCCTTCCCGCTGCATAACAGGATTGAGCAATGCTCCGCTTTTCATAACGGTTTCTTTGATTGTAACTAATCCTGCATTGAAGAGGGGGGGGATAGATGAAAAGGAATGTTCTTTTCAGAATATATTAAAAAACAATTAGAATAATATATTTGATTATTAGGTATATTACTTGATTTACTAAAAAAAAAAGTAAACATAAAACTATGATATGTGCAGGTACTAACAATGAGCAAATGAGGCTGAAGAAGGCAACTGGCATAGGTCTTAGAGTCCTAAAGGTTCCCCCCAAATGGGCTAAATTCTTTATCTTGGCTGTTGGGTGATGTTCAAGGATGCAAGCTTGCTTCCCAAATTTGGGGCAGTCTCATGCACCCAAATTTGTTGAGATTTGGAAAGTTTTTTTAGAGCTGAGGCTGATTCCAAGAACAATCTTTCATATTTATATTACCGTACAGACCATAGCAAATATAAATATGAAATATTCTTCCAAAGTATTCCTGGTGAGATTTTTACAGGGTGGTTCACCATTGCAGAAAGCATCGGTGAACTACCACAGCATTGACAGGTTCAGGACCGACATATGGTTGGGATGTATCGTATTCATGACTGTAATCCATGCGTGTTCATGGGACCAGTTTGCCTGTTCTGAGAAACTAAAAACCCAAGTTTCTAGTTGAAAAAAAATTCCTCTACCTCCATATGAGACCGACTAACTCACCTTTAGTCAAAAGAAATCAGATAAATGTTTCTCACATCATGGACGAGAATCAAACTCATGCACTTTCCGACCAAAGTGCTTCATCTGTACCAACTGAGCTACGGAGGCTGAATTTTCTCTTACATGAAATAAGTGTTTGTTCGATTGCAATTGAAATTTTAGATGTCCTTAAGACATCACAAATGCTAACTTCAAATAAAATTTTACTGAAAGATTTTCCACTTGGTTATACTATAAATTAAAGAAGCCAGGAAATTATATTCTTGGTTTAATCCTTTATCCAAGTGTAAGCAAACAAAGCTGCACCTGAAGTATTTTCAGGACTGAGTAACTCGTATATAGAAGCTAATGACTTCACATCACTTGCTTTAGCATCTCATAATGCAAAGTACATATCCTTATGGACATGTATAATACTATGCATTATGAGAAGGGTCATTACTCAGACCGGTTTCGACCTTTATTTGAGGTCTCATCAGTGGGAGACAGACCCAGAGATGATACCAAGATTTGAACTAATGCAGAAGTCATATTTTCATATGACTTCCAAAAGGTTTAGTCAAAAGGTGTCACACCTTATTATTCAACTACCCTGGATTAGCGATACCACTTGGTTATACTATAAATTAAAGATGCCAAGAAATTATGTTCCTGGTTTAACCATGCTACCGGCCAGGATGTATATATACGTCCAAGTTGCCATGGATGCGAAGTGCATATTAAAATTGTAATACCATTGATATTACATTGAAATATATGATGGATGCGAAGTATATGAGGATGCGTCTTTGATCCATAATGGCCGGTAGGGTTTGTTTGCCTACACTTGGATAAAGGATTAACCAATTTTTTATCCAAGTGTAAGCAAACAAAGTTTGCACCTGAAGTATTTTCAGCACTGGGCAACTCATATATAGAAGCTAATGACTTCACATGACTTGCCTTAGTATCTCATAATGCAAAGCACATATACTTACGAACATGTGTAATGCTATGCATTATGAGACGGATCTCCAGACTGGTTTTGGCCTTTATTGAGGTCTCGTCAGTGGGAACCAGACCCAGAGGTGATACCAAGATTGAAGTAATGCAGAAGTCATATATGAGTAGCCAAAAGGTGTCACAATCTTATTAAAATAAGATTACCAGCCTGGTTGGCTGAGCGGTTAGCATATCCACTCTCCAGCCAAAAGGTTGTGGGTTTGAATCCTGCCATGGGCATGGATGTTTGTGATTGTCTGTGGAAATACTAGTGGTGGTGGCAGGCAGTAGATAGTGTTGGTGTTGTTGCAGTTATTTGTAGTTGGTGTGATTGAGTGGTGGAGACAGAGAGATGTAGAGTAGGTGTCCTCCCTCAATGAGTCTTTGGACTCCCAGGAGGTGTCACGCAATAATAATAATAAAAATACTGAGGCAAGTGATGTGAAGTCATTAGCTTCTATATACAAGTTCTGAAAATACTTCATGCGCAAACTTTGTTTGTTTACACTTGGATAAAATGTAATTTTAACACTCCTTTCAATTCATTCGTACTCAAATGAATTGAAAGGAGGACTTTAAAGTATTGTTAAAGGTAGTGAAAGAAAAGAGTGACACCTCCTGGGTGTCACTTTTTTCTTTCACTGGCATTAGTAACAAGAAGGAAGAATTTTTGGCCTTGATTGGCTCTTCCTGGCCACAGGTTATTGGCATTAGTGAAACATGGCTGACGAAGATGATATAGTTAGTGGGATGAAATGTGTAGGTTATAGTGTGTTTAAGAGGGACAGAGAATAAAATGCAGAGAGGGGTGTTATTGATGATAGCTGATGAACTGCAGCCAAGCAGAATTGAAGTTGTAATGCAGGATGGTGAAAAGAGCTCATTTGAGGCTATTTAGTGTGAGATTGAGACTGGCAGAATAAAATATATAGTTGGGTGCTACTATAGACCAGGTGATGGAATAGATGGTGGAGATAGTATGCATAAACTAGGTATGATAATGATGAGCTGAGCAGAAGAGCGGTGATATTGAATGGCATAATAGCAAGAATGTGTGACAAGAGAGGACTGGTATATGTGGATGCTTGGAATGCGTTTGAAGAAAGAGAGGAATTGTATGCGAGAGACCGTTTACATTTGAATGAGGAAGGACGTAGGCATCTGGAGAGATTGCTGTTCTGAACGAGTCAGTGTGTCCCAGGGAGGATGATAGCAGGGGTGGCCTCTTGTGGGAATGGATACTTGGGAGAAGGGAGACGATATCAGGTAACACTGAGCCCAGTGGAGTCTAGAAGGGATGATGCTGGGTATAGAAACAATAGGCCACCCCTGCTATCATCCTCTCTGGGACACACTGAATAGAAGTCGCTGGGTATAGCATTTTTTGTCAGGATAGGAGGGGAAAGCGTGGTGGGGGGTACTGCTTATGATAAGTGATGACCTATGTCCTCTAAGAGTGAAGGCTTTGGAAGGAAGTGAGACAAATGATTTTGAGAGCATATGGTGTGAGGTAGAGGTAGACAAGACAGGATATTTAGTGGGGTGTTGCTACAGACCCAGGAGCACGGAGGATGGGGACCAGGAGATGTTTAGACAGCTAAGTTTGCAAGTGCAAGAAGAATGATTGTTATGGGAGATTTTAACTACAGTAGTATAAATTGGAGAGAGGAAGATGCATGTAGCAATAGTGGAATGGAATTTCTAGAATTCTTGAGGGACAAATGTCTTAGGCAACATGTAACAGAGGGAACAAGAGGTTCAAGAGTTTTAGATTTGGTTATAGCATCAGAAGAGTTGATAATAACTGAGATGACATCTCTCCCACCAGTTGGAGAGAGTGACCATATGGTTTTGTCTTGGAAAATGAATAGACATGCAGGAGTATCAAAGAGACGGGAACTTATGTGGAATTATAATGCAGGTGATTATAATAGTCTTAGACGTCAACTTCGGGAAGTTTCATGGAGGGAGGAATTGGAAGGCCGGGATATTGTTAGTGCGTGGGAAATTGTGAAAGAATATTTGTTAGCAGCAATGGTAAGTTGTATACCACGAGTGAAGAAGAGGGCACAATTTGGAGTAAAGTGGATGACAAACAATATTAAACGGGAATTGCATGTGAAAAAGAGGCTATGGAAGAGATATAAGGAGACAGGTGAAGAATATAAGACACAGGCCAGAAGAGTGACTAGTGTGGTAAGGAAAGCGAAACTGGAATATGAGAGGAGATTGGCCCTAAGATCCAAAGAAAATCCTAGGGGATTTTTTAGCTATGTGGCCAGTAGGAGGAGAAATGACTGTGGAAGAATAATATTGTGGGATAAAAATGGGAATAGAGTGACTGGTGCAGAGGACATAGTGGAATTGTTCAATGACCACTTTATTGGAGTATTTCATCCTGGTGGAGTCAGTTTTAATGCTGGAGGGATAGGGCAGGTTCAAGGTTTAGAGGTGCAGGAGGAGACTGTGTTTCAGATACTGAGAACTCTGGATGTCAATAAAGCTTTGGGACTGGATGGTATTTCACCACGTGTTTTGAGAGAATGTGCTAGGGAACTGACAGTGCCTTTAACCTGGCTTTTCAATGAAAGTCTGGCTTCGGCAAAGGTGCCCAGAGAATGGAAGGAAGGTAAGATAGTGCCATTGCATAAGGGTGGTAACAGACTGGAAGTGTCTAATTATAGACCAGTCTGTGAGATGGATGACAAAGATGGTCTCAGGACTGTACTAGGATAGTTATGAGAATTGGCAGAGGGAATGTGGACTGCAGAGTTTGGCGGATAGAAGAAGGAGAGGTGATATGATTAAGACTTTTAAACTGTTGGGAGGTGGTTACAGGGTTGATACTGGGGAGTTCTTTCACTTGGTTGAACAGCGAGGAGGAGTGATGACAAGAGGCCATTCCTGGAAGTTACGGAAAGAAACTGTGAGCAAGATGGTGAGGAGTGATTGCTTTGCATGGAGGGTGGTTGAGCCGTGGAATGCATTGCCTGATAGAGTGGTGAGAGCAAGAACGGTCAATGAGTTTAATGAGTGGTATGATAGACTGTGTTTCTTAGGGGGAACCTCCCCTCGATGAGTCTTGACAGACTTTATGTTCTTAGGAAGGACTTCCCACGATGAGTCTTTTGACTCCATGGAGGCCTGAATAATAATAATAATAAACAAATTAATGAAATGAGTAGAAGGAGGGTAATTATTATGGGGGATTTCAACTATGGTAACATTGATTGGAAGAAGGAGAGGACACATGTGAGGAAGGAAATGGATTTTATCCAATTATTAAGGGATAACTATCTGAGACAGCATGTAATTGAAAATACTAGGGGTTTGAGAGTACTTGACCTGGTAATAGCATCTGAGAATTTGACTGTAATGAATATGACCGTGTTGCCACCTATTGGTGAGAGTGATCATAAGGTCTTGACATGGGAGGTGGGTAAAGGTGTGGAATTTCAATTAAGACAGGGTATATGTGGAAGTACCGTGCTGGCAAGTATGACAAGCTTATGAGATTGCTTGGATCAGTGCCATGGCATGTAAAACTGCAAGGGCTGGATGTCGATAGAGCATGGGAAGTGGTCAAGGAGCATTTACAGGAGGTTATGGCTGATTGCATACCTAGGATCCGAATAGTAAAGTAAGTAGGGGTTAAATGGATGAATAACACCATTAAGCTAGAGCTGCAAAAAAAGAAACAACTGTGGAGGGAATTTAAAGAGAAAGGTGACCTGCAGGCACATGAATGGTATAAAGCACAGGCCAGAAGGGTAACGAGTGTGGTAAAAAAAACAAAAGCAAATTATGAAAGGAAACTAGCTATGCAAGCTAAGAATCCCAAACAGCATATTGAAAGAAGCTGCAAGCAAAAAAAAAATCTACACGGCAGAATGATTTTAAGGAATGCCGATGGTAAGGAGGTCACTGAATCAGTTGATATAGTGGAATTACTGAGGGAGCACTCTGCAAGAGTATATCATCCAGGTGGTGGTGACATTGAAAAAATGAAGGAACCATTAGTTTATACGGGAATTGTGATGAATTTAGTGGAGGTGAATATACTATTACAGAACCTTAATGTGAATACATCTGTGGGATTGGATAGTATACCGGCACAGGTGGTGCCGGTATACTATCCAATAAAGAATTATCAGTGCCCTTGACCATGTTGTTTAATCTGAGTCTCGGGTCTGGTTTAGTCCCGAAGGTGTGGAAAGAGGAGAAAATAGTTCCACTGCATAAAGGAGGATCCAAGACTACTGTTGCAAATTACTGACCGATCAGCATATCAGGAGTCGTTGTCAAGGTCTTGGAGAAAGTAGTAAAGGGGAAAATACAGGAATGGATTGATGAAAATGAGATACATTTGTGAAGGGTAAATCATGATTCAGTAACTTGCTCAAGTTTCTTAAGTATAAAGAGCTAATAAGTTTCATTTCGGCAATGAAAACATTACTAAATCCCACGTAGTTTTAAAACCGAATAAGAAACTCAAAGATTGGAATCAGAGAGTTTCTTGCTGAATATAGTAAACTATAAAGTTCGGCGAACACTTAGCGTGAGCTAATGCAAGTGACCCTAGTATGTAGTACAATACTGGACGACTCGTTGCAAAGGTGGGGAAAGTTCAGATTGCTATTCTTAGGTATTTTCCATAATGTATAAACCCATTTCCTAGGAAATGCATGCTGTTATTACATTATGGAGGGAGGTCACTACCCAGACCGGTTTCAGCCTTTTTTGAGGCTTCATCAGTGAGTAGCTAGACCTAATACCAAAGTGTATAGCGAAAAGAACTTATATACTCTGCGATACGAGTTTCCAAACAGGTGCAACCATTAAGTTACTTAAGTATAAAGAGCTAATAAGCTTCATTTCAGCAATGAAAACATTACTTAAATTAAGGGGATATTAAATCCCACATAGTTTGAAAACCGAATAAGAAACTCTAAGATTGGAATCAGAGCGTTTCTTGCCAAATATAGTAAACTATAAAGTTCGGCCAACACTTAGCGTGCATACATTTCCTAGGAAATGGGTTTTTACATTATGGAAAATACCTAAGAATAGCGATCTGAACTTTCTCCACCTTTGCAACGAGTCGTCCAGTATTTTACTACGTACTAGGGTCACTTGCATTAGCTCACGCTAAGTGTTCGCTGAACTTTATAGTTTACTATATTCGGCAAGAAACTCTGATTCCAATCTTTGAATTTCTTATTCGGTTTTAAAACTATGTGGGATTTAATATCCCCTTAATTTAAGTAATGTTTTCATTGCCGAAATAAAGCTTATTGGCTCTCTATACTTAAGTAACTTAATTGTTGCACCTGTTTGGAAACTCGTATTGCAGAATATATAAGTTCTTTTCGCTATACACTTTGGTATTAGGTCTAGCTACTCACTAATGAAGCCTCAAAAAAGGCTGAAACCAATCTGGGTAGTGACCTCCCTCCATAATGTATTTACAGCATACATTTCCTAGGAAATGGGTTTTTACATTATGGAAAATACCTAAGAATAGCGATCTCAACTTTCCCCACCTTTGCAACGAGTCGTCCAGTATTGTACTACGTACTAGGGTCACTTGCATTAGCTCACGCTAAGTGTTCACCGAACTTTATAGTTTATTATATTCGGCAAGAAATTCTCTGATTCCAATCTTTGAGTTTCTTATTCGGTTTTAAAACTATGTGGGATTTAATATCCCCTTAATTTAAGTAATTGCTCAAGTTTTATAACACAGTGACGGCTGAATTGGATAAGGGTAATGGGTTTGCAGTGATACTGCTGGATCTGGCTAAGGCATTTGACAGGATACCACATGGTATCCTGTCAAATGCCTTAGCCATTAATTCTAATCAGTAAATTGCAGCATATGGGGATGGACATAGGGTTGGTGAGATGGATAGGTGGGTGGTTGATGGAGAGATATCAGAGAGTAGTTTATTCAGGAGTAGAGTCCAAAAGACGGCCTGTGACCAATGGTGTGCCGCAGGGGTCTGTTCTTGGACCACTGTTGTTTAATTTGTTCATTAACGATATAGGGAAGGATCTAAGAGGAACGTTAATTTGTTCCCTGATGATGTAAAGTTAGGTAGGGCAATAGTGAATGCAGAAGATGTCAAAATCTTGGCAGGAAGACTTGGATAGATTTCTGGGCTGAGGAGAATGGATGTCAATTTAATGTGACAAAATGTAAGGTTATGCATTTTGGGGTGAAAAGATTAGCAACAGTATACCACATTGGTGGAACTGTAGTCCAGGAGATTGATGAGGACAGGGACTTGGGAGTGTTGGTGGATAGGGAGATGAAGTTTGGGGGGGGGGGGCACATTGCAAAAGTGGCTAAATCAGCTCATCAACTCACTTGGTTGTTGCAAAATACTTTGGCGAGCAGACACAAGCAAGTTATTGTACCTCTGTACCGAGCCTTGATAAGACCTCATCTCGACTACTGTGCACAGATTTGGTCACCTAGGTTTCTCCTTGGTGGAGAGGATCCAGAAGCGAATTACCAAGATGATAGCAGGTCTATGGAATGAACCTTATGAGAACAGGTTGAAGATTTGTGGGTTGCAGAAATTAGTTGATAGGCAGAAAAGGAGAGATATGATTGAGACATTCAAATTGCTAAAGGGTTTCTATAGGATTAATTCAGAGGATATTTTTGAGATCAGGACTTGTGGTAGGAGAACTAAGGAACACCTATGGAAGCTGGGCAAGAGTGTGGTTAGCAAGGGTATTAGAGCTGAGTTCTTTACTTTTAGAGTGGTAAATGAGTGGAAAAAGCTGCTAGAGTCTGTTGTGGGTGCTATGACGGTGAGTGAGTTCAAGATATGATAGATACTGTGAGAATGTCGTATAGTTGTGTGGACATGATGTTTAGGGCCTCCCTCGATGAGTCTAAGGACTCCCTGGAGTTGTCCATAATAATAATAAAGGATTAAACCAAGAATATAATTTCTTGGCATGTTTATTTTATAGTATAACCAAGTGGAAAAACTTTCAACAACTATCTCTAATCCAGAGTATTTTAATAATAAGATGTTATACCTTTTGTCTACTCGTATAGGGAAATGATGTCTGCTGTACTTCAACCTTGCTATCACTTCTAGTCTGGTTCCCACTGATGAGACCCCAAGAAAGGTCGAAACCGTTCTGGGTAGTGACCCTTCTTATAATGCATAGTATAATACATATCTGTAAGGATATGTGCTTTGCATTATGGGATACTAAGGCAAGTGATGGGAAGTCATTAGCTTCTATATAAGAGTTTCCCAGTCTCATGAAAATACTTCAGGTGCAGACTTTGGATAAAGGATTAAACTGAGAATATAATTTCTTTTCATCTTGAATTTATTCTACTGAAAGAGTTGCAATTAACATGCCTAATAAACTTTGTGTCAGTGAGTCTGCCCTCCAGCACGATGCTGAAGTGGCACACAAACAAGCGGCAATAAAATTCTACTGAAAGAGTTGCAACTAGCATGCTGTATAAACTTTGCCTCAGTTCAGCTCGCCTGCACGATGTGGAAGGTGCACACAAATGGCAATGAGAAGTCTCATCGCTATGATAAACCTGGGAAACTCTTCCAGACATGAATGTGTTAAAAAAAGGCAACTTCAAAACATTTAAACAAGATATGGCAGACAGGGGTGCTTAAGGGTCAAAGCTGTATAACTGAGAGGAGACCTCCACATAGCCTTTAAAGGAATGCGGAGAATCGACCAGGGCTTCTGACCTAATGTCCAATCCTCACCTTCTCGTGGTGCACCCTGTTGGGTATCTACTTTGATACTGAACGAACGAGGATGGGCTGGCAATTTGGGATTTAGCCGACCAAATTGTATTCTTATTGGTTAAACCAAAATAAAAAATGATGGTACAACATGACAAAATTTCATGCAGGCTGGGTCGTTGCCCAGTTAAACAAGGCCCCCGTTGTTTTCGCCATGGGCGAACAGCGAAAAGTCAGCTACTGGAACAAATCTGAAAACAAACCCTAACTCAACATCACCAGAGTTAAAGATCGGTACTATCAACATAAGAATCCTGAACAGCAAAGAAATGATGCTACCTGAGGATTTAGATAAGTATACCAGATCGACATAATAGGGGTGACTGAAATAAAAAAGACAAAAACTGGTGAGATCTTTCTGAGCAATAAATACAAAATGTTATATTCAGGCAATGACAATCAAGGAAAAGAAGGAATAGCCATAGTATTCAACACAAAATAGGAGGCTAATCTTTTTGAATGGCAGTCAGTCTCAAGTAGAGTAATGTTGGCAAATATGAGAATGGGGAACTGGACAATGAGACTTATTTGTGCCTATGGTCCCACAGATGGTTCTACTAAGGTAGAAGTGGAGGAATTTTTTGAGGGTTTAGAAAAAGCAACTGACACAATGAAAAAGGAAAAGTTGGTCCTTGTTGGGGATCTAAATAGTAGAGTAGGAAATGATTGTGAGGCATACAAAAACATTTTGGGAAAATTTGGAGAAAAGAGCAAAGCTAATAATAATGGCAAATATCTGTTGGATTTCTGCTCAGGACATGGACTGGTTATTACTAACACCATGTTCCAACATAAAAATGTGCACAAATTCACATGGAGAGAAGAGGCTAGGAATAAGAAAAGTCTCATTGACTATGTTATTGTTGATAGTGATGTTTTCTCCTTGGTGCAGGACACCAGAGTGTACAGAGGATTTGAAATTGGAAGTGATCACTATTTAGTCTTGAGCAGGATAAAATTGAATTTCATATTGAAAAGAATAACATGTAAGAAAGTTTTAAAGCGAATAAAAGTTGAGCAGCTCTCAGATGTGAACTGTAGACTAAAATACAGAAATATTATTGAAAAGAAAATGAAAGAGTATGAGAACAGGAATCAAACCTTGGAGATTCACTGGCAAACTCTGAAGGAAACATTGATTGATTCTGCCAGAGAGGCATGTGGTGAGGTTGTGTGCAAGGATAAAAAAATCCGAACTCCCTGGTGGACACAGGAAGTTAAAGAGGCAGTGAAGGAAAAGAAGAAAGCATATCAAAAGTTCCTGTCAAATACGTCAGCTTTTACTCTTACAGAATACAGAGACAAATGTAAGAAAGCTAAACACTGTGTAAAACTAGCTAAACAAAAGTCATGGGAGGACTTTGGCAAGAATATAGAAAATAAATATCAAGAAGGTGGCAAAATATTCTGGAGGTTGTTGAAGAAGCTTAGGAATGGAGGAAAGAGTGCTGTAAAAGGAATTAGAGATGATAAAGGTGAAATGAAAACAGGAGAAAAAGATATCCTTGAAGTATGGAGTAATTACTTTGAAAAACTGCTAAATGAAACAAGCAGTGATGACAGCAGAGTGATAAAAAACACTGACCAGGCATGCAGTCAGGAATACATATCCATACTTGAAGTAGAAAAAGCCATCAAAGGCTTGAAATGTGGAAAGGCAGCAGGAGTAGATGATATTCGACCAGAAATGCTGAAGTATGGTGGTATAAGAGTCTTACAGTGGCTGCACTGCATAGTTCAGAAACCTGGACAGAGGGACGAATTCCCGATGATTGGAGTAGAGCTCTCATAGTACCCATATATAAAAAGGGAAATAAAACTGAATGTGAGAATTACAGAGGTATTTCCCTACTGAGTGTTCCTGGCAAGATCTATGCAAGTATACTTGAGAAACGGTTGAGAAGAATTGTGGAAGAAAAGCTTGGTGAAGAACAAGCTGGATTCAGGCCAAATAGAGGCTGTCAGGATCAGATCTTCACTTTACGACAAATAGTCGAGAAAGCATGGGAATATAACAAAGATCTGTATTTAAGTTTTGTCGATTTGGAAAAGGCATATGACAAGGTGCCAAGAGAGAAGCTATTCAATACGCTGCAGTTATATGGTGTCAATGGGGCATTATATCAAGCAATACTTAGTCTTTATTTGAGTTGTGAGTCTGCAGTTAGAATTGAAGGAAGTACAGGAAGATGGTTTAATGTTAAATCTGGTCTGAGACAAGGATGTTCATTATCCCCTCTGTTATTCATTATCTATATGGATCACATTATGAAGGAATGTGGTATTAAACCTGATATCAAAATTGGAGATGTTAATGTCAGCTCTTTGCTTTATGCGGATGATGTTATACTTCTAAATAAATCCGCTACAAGTCTGCAAGATTCTCTGACCAAATTGAATAGCTGTTGTAATAGATATGGTATGAAGGTCAGCAATAAAAAGACAAAGACAATGAAAATAGGCAGAATCATTGAAAATGTCAACTGTGTTGTGAATGGAGAACCTGTGGAACAAGTAAAACATTTCAGCTACTTAGGCACAATTTTTACTGAAGATGGTAAACTGAATATAGAAATAGACAACAGAATCAGCAAAGCTGGTATCGTGGGAAGTCAATTGAATAAATTCATATGGAATAAGAAAGAAATTAGTCGGAACACTAAATTAGCTGTATACAAGACTGTGTTCAAACCAATTTTAACTTATGGATCTGAGAGCTGGGTCAGAACTAAAACACTTGACCAAAGACTAGAGACCGCAGATATGAGAGCCCTGAGAAAGATTAGAGGCATGAACAGATGGCATCAATGGCAATATCATATTAAAAATGAGGATATTAGGAAAGAACTTGACATTGTCAGCATCCAGGAATGCGTTAGCAGAGCTAATCTCAGATGGTATGGTCACTTAAATAGAATGGGAGAGGAAAGATTAGCAAAACAAGTGTTCTCTGCCAGGTTGGCAGGAAAACGACCCAGAGGAAGATCAAGATATAGGTGGATTGATACGGTACAAAGTGCATTAGACGATAGAAGTAAAAGATCTGATAATGTTGGAGTCTTGACAAGTAACAGACTGATTTGGAGGAAAATTGTAGATAGGAAGTTAGTAATGATGTAATTTTTTCATGTAGTACTGTCATATCCTGTACACCCCTTGAGCGTACATGGCAGGAATTTGATGATGATGATGATGATGGCAGATACAAACATTAACATCTTTGGATGAATCACAATAAAATCAAGGGGTGTTGGACAGGTATCTTCAGTTGAATATACTCGAGTAGAAGTAAGAAAGAAAATAAAACACGAATATTAATAGACAGACTTGAAAAATGTTTAAAAGGCTTCTGGCCCATCTCAGGGAGAATCATTATGATTAAGCAGAAAGCTACCCTTAATTTATGCATCATCAAATTCCTGATATATATCCTTGTGTTGGGAGGGGGATATAGAATATTCTGGTAATATTACTCATTTCTAACTTCCTATCAACAGTTTTCTTCTAAATTAGTCTCTCATCTGTCAGTTTAATTTGGAGGAAATTTGTTGATAAGAAGTTACTGCATGCTAAGGCTATCTGATAGGTATCAGCAAGTTGTGTATGGGGGAGCAATATCCAGGAAGAGGAAGGTCATATCAAACAAGGTTGAATTAATGCCTCATGGGTCTGTTTTAGGGCCATTGCTGTTTAACCTATATGTTAATGATATTGGTGACGATTTGGATAGGGATATTCAGTCGTTTGCAGAAGATGCAAAGTTGGGAGGAACTATGAAGAGTAGTGATGTTGTGGCCTTACAAGAAGACTTGAATTACAACCTTACAATGTTGCAAATTGTAAGGTTTTAAAATTTGGAAAACAAAGATGGGATGTAGAATTTATGCTTGGTAGGGATATATTGTTGGAGGTAGAGGCGATAATCTTGGGTGGATAAGGATCTGAAATTTAGGAGACACATTCTCACAATTGTGAGAACAACACAGAATTCTGGGAACGATGCGGAGGACATTGTAGAAATAAGGGGATTCTTGTTCGATTTTATAAGGCCGCACATGGACTTCTGTGCACAGATTTGGTCACCTGGTTTTCAAAAGGATGAAGAGATGTTGGAACCACTCCAGGAATGACTTACTAAGATAGTTTCTGATCTCTGGAATGTCAAATATGAGGAAAGGTTGAGAAGGTGCAATTTACAGAGTCTAGCGGATAGGAGAAAGAGGGGTGATATAATAGAGTTATAACAACCCCTTACAAGTTAGTAAGGGGTTGTTATAGGATCGATGTTGGGGAAGTTTTACAGCATACAGTGGGAGATCAGGGGAGAACCAGAGGACATCCCTGGAAGCTGTATAAGGAGGATGTGAGCAGTGGAGTGAGAAGCAGATTTTTTGCATACAGAGTTGTGAATGATTGGAATGCCTTACCTGAGAGTGTGGTATCTGCAGAGAATTTTTGCATGTTTTAGGTGCACTATGATGAGTTGTGTGTATGTGTATGACAAAAGGACCTCCTAGATGATGATAATAATTACTTGGCTACTTTATGGAGGCTGATGACTTAGTATCCCATAATGCAATTCACATTCTGTTGGATATCTTTACTCATCATGATAAAACATAATATAAACATCAACATTAAAAAAAATAATGCTGTTCATTATGGGAAGGGGGTTACCATCCAAGCTGTATTTTTTTCCTTTTATTGAGATCTCATCAGCAGAAGCCAGACCCAAAGGAGATATGAAGGTTGAATTAATGTGGAGGTTACATATTTATTATTTATTATTATTATTTTGTGACACCTCAAGGAAGTCTTAAAGACTCATTGAGGGAAGACACTTATTCTACAATTCTTCATCTTCTACTGCTCATCACCACCACTAGTAGTATTTTTTGTTTGTAAATTGTGTGTCTGTCCTGAAGGCCGATTTGTCTGTATGGGGATGAAAAATCTGAGTTTCCAGGGGAAAAAAAATCCTGCTACCTCCATATGAGATCAACTAACTTGCCTTCAATCGAAAAAGCCCACATAAAGATTCCTCCCATGATGACAAATCGAACTTAGGCCTTTTCCAATTGAGGGGTGCAACGTGCTATCATTCTTCCAATTGTGCTACTGAGGTGCTATTAATTTCCTATATACAAGTAGTAAAAAGGTGAAAAGGTGGAATAGTAATAAATGTAGAAATTTTTTTCACTTTGTTATAAATTAAACTTACCAAGAAATTATATCTTGTTTAATCCTTTATCCAAAGACTTTATATACAAATAGCCTAATTGTGAAGATCTTAAAGAAATTTTTTTTCTCCTATCAAAGGCATTCCTGTGTTCTTGAGTAGCTGTGAATGCAACAATGGGAGGAATATGAAATGTTCTGTTTTTGTTACTGTGCTTTATCTGAACTACAGTTTAAAAGCAGACCAACAAATTCAATTAATGTCAGTTTTATCAAATAAATTTAGAAATATTATTTTTTAACTTGTTTACATATGGTCAAGTAATCAACATGTACCATATGTTTTCTTGCAGTTTACTAGAATCAATTGTTCTATTAAACTTGTCTGTAATTTTTGAGTCAGTAGATAAGTTTTATTATTAGACCTCCAGGGAATCAAGGACTCAGCAAGGGAGGCAATACATTTCCCACTCTCTACTTCAACAGGCAAAGTATTCTATATTCTACTCACTCACCTTTATCATCATACGTATCAAGAATTTAGGCCTAGTATGGCCTGTTCTGGCCTTAGAAGTCATCGTTGAATAGTTTAAGAGGACGTCCTGGTTTTCTTTTTCCTAATGGCTTGTACTTTAAGGCTTGTTTTGGTAATCTTTCTGTTTTCATTCTTTGAACGTGTTCCATCCATCTATGTTTATATTTTTTAATTTTTTCAATTACTGGTTCTTGGTTTAATTCTTTCATAATATCTTCGTTTCCTTTGTGATCAAATAGGGTATACTTTGCAGTTTTTCTCATAAACTTCATTTCTGCTGTTGTTAATCTTTGTTTGTCTTTTTGTTTTATTGTCCAGATTTCGCTTCCATACATTAAGACCGGTAGGGCTAATGTATTGTATACTTTTAGCCTGGTTTGTTTTTGAACTAGGTTTGGTTTAAATATAGAGTTAATCACTCCTGTTATTTTTAAATATTTTGCAATTTTTATGTTTATATCTTTTTCATTTTCATTGGTGATCATACATCCTAGATAGTTAAATGAATTCACCTGTTCTAAGATCTTGTTATCTAATACTATTTTAGTTCTTGCTGGATCTTGTCCTTTAAAGGCCATAGTTTTTGATTTTTCCGTTGATATTATCATACCATAATCTTTGGATATCTCATTTAGATTTAAAATAGCTTTTTGTAAGTTATCTTCAGAATTTGTAATTATTATTTGGTCATCTGCAAAGAGGAGAGTGTTTAAGTTAACTGTAGGTGACAGTTTAATTCCTTGATGTAAGTTTTTACTCCATTTTATTATTATTTCATTTAAGTAGATATTAAAAAGAGTTGCTGAGAGGGGACATCCCTGTCAGACCCCTTGGTTTATCTCTCTTGTATATGATAGCTCATGATTTAATCTTATTTGTATTTGATTATTTTCATATATACTTGTGACAGCTTTTAGGATATTATTTGGTATTTGTCTTTCTTTTAATATGTTTTTTTTTAACTTTGTCAAATGCTTTTTCAAAGTCAATAAATGCAATATGTGTTTCTAAATTATATTCTCTTCTTTTCTCTATTATTAATTTTAGGCAGAAGGCTGGGTCTATACATCATCGTCCTTTTCTAAATCCATTTTGTACCTCTAGAATAAAGTTTTCGGAATATTTCATTAGTTTGTTATTTAAGATTCTGCTGTATATTTTGTAACATGAATTTAGTATACTGATACCTCTATAGTTTTTAGGGTCATCTCTATTACCTTTCTTAAAGATAGGAATCACAATTGCTTTTTTCCATTCTATTGGGGGGATGCCAGTTGAGTAAATTTTATTTAAAAATAATAAGAGTCTTCTCTTTGAATCTTGTTCCTGCTTATTTATATAGTTCTGAACCTAGCTTATCTTCTCCAGGTGATTTTCCATTTCTTGTTTCTTTCAGGCTGATTTCTAATTCTTCTTCAGTTATTTCCTTTTCATTTTTTTTAATTGTTTGCCAGTTGTCTTTTTTAAAATATTTGTCTGTCCACAGTTCTGTGTAGTAATTTAGAAATTCTTCTAAATTACTACATACTTCTAAATTACACTCACCTTTATATGAGAGAAAAATCTAGCTCTAACATTTTTTTTTTTTAAAACTGCACAGAAACTTAACTTCCATGGATACCCCCCTCTTGTCCTCTTCCCACCTATATAATAAAAAATTTTATCAACCGCTATCCTATGTTGCTCTCTCAAAAGTTTATAGACCTATCATATCTTTCTTCTAATTCCCAGTGTTTGCAGTCCACATTTTGTTAATCTATACTCCATAATCCCAATAGCATCTTTGTAACTTTTCTTTGCTTCCTTTCCACATCTTCTCTATCTATTTGAAACCCAGGAGACCAAATCTGAGTTTACCATTATGGTCTAATTAGTGACAATGTGTAAGGGCTTTGACTATGAAATGTCAAAGTATAACTATAAAGAATTATAAAGCATGTGGTTATTAAGAAACTGAGAAGGCAGCTTGAGACTGTGCTGTGGCATGAGAAACTGCATGATAGAGGACTCAAAATAGTGCAATTAGTCAAAGAGTGTAAAGAAAGCTGTATATGACTGACTCTCTAGAGTTGTAGGATTAATTGCATGGAAGTGAGGTGGATAAATAACATTTTATAACTAATATTTAAGGAATTGACAGCGTATACTAGAAATATAGATTAAATAAACTTTAATATATACTTTCCGATATTTCGGCTAACGTCATGTTGCCATCTTCTTGGGAACTTACTACAAAGACACGTGCACACAAGTACTAATAACAGCAAATGAGACTGAAGCTAGGAAGCTAGCATTTTCCTAAAGTCCTGATGGTGCCCCCTGGCGGGCTATATTGGTAGTTCTTGGCCTTTGGGCTGAAGTTCTTCTGATACAAGTTTCCTAAATTTGAGGCAGTTTCATGCATCCAAATTTGTTGAGGTTTGGCATGTTCCTAAGGGCCGAGGCTGATTCCATGAATAGTCTTTCATACTTGAACTTGCTGCGGTGTATTACTGTGGCTTTCTTCCATCTTATTCTGTGGTGAGTATCCAGAGCGTGGTCTGCAAGCCCAGAGTGGCTGTACTGGTAGAATCGGATGTAATCCTTGTGTTCTGAGATTCTGATATTTGCTGTTCTGCCTGTTTGGCCAAAGTAGGACAGTTTACAGCTGCAAGGGACCTGGTATACACCAGGTAGGTCTAGGGGAAGTGGTTGGTCTTTGGTGGAGCGGATAAGGGATGCCAGTTTTCTATGTGGTCTATAACAAGTGGTCAAGTCATGTTTTTTTAGGATTTTATTGATTTTTTCCGAGGTGCCTCGGATGTAGGGAATAGTGATGGATTTAGAGTAATCTTTTTTGTGAAGGGGAGGGGGTGGTGGGTTGTGGATAACTGGGTTAAGTATTTTTTGGAGGGGATAGCCGTTGGCTGAGAAAGTGTCACGGATGTGATTTAGTTCAGTGATTAGGGCTTGATCATTAGAACAGATTATTTTTGCCCTGTTGAATAATGTTTTAATAACTCCATATTGTTGTGAGGGGGTGGGGTGGGATTGTTGGTGAATGTATCTGCCTGTATGGGTGGGTTTTCTATAAACTGAGAAAACCAAGGTTCCATCAGGTTGGCGGGTGACTAGTGTGTCTAGGAAGGGGAGGTTATTGTTTTCCTCTTTTTCCAGGGTGAATTTGATTCTAGGGTGTTGGTTGTTCAAGTGTGTTGGGAAGGAGAGGAGTGAATCCGGGCCATGTGGCCAAATAGCGAAAACATCATCAACGTAGCGAAGCCATATGGTAAGTTTTTGTGGGGCTGAGTTTAAGGCTTTCTCTTCAAACGTCTCCATGAAGAAGTTGGCCAAGGGTGGGGAAAGTGGTGAACCCATGGCTGTCCCCTCTATCTGTTTGTAGAATTTTTCCTGCCAAACGAAATAGCCTGAGTTCATTGTAAGCTGAAATAGGGCTGAGATATCGGGAGGAAATTTAGCTTGGATTAGCTCTAAGGTTTCTTTAAGGGGGACATTCGCTGTCAATTCCTTAAATATTAGTTATGTTTAACCAGCGTATAAGCCTCTCAACAAGAAAAATAACATTTTAAAGTAAGATTCGCATAAAAAATATTATGGATTCACTATTATGAGAAGTGATAATGAAACTTGAGCGTTGTAGAGAATTGGCAAAAAAGAGTGGTGGCCATTAGGAGGCACATTAAAATTATTAAAATAGTTAGCTGAACAGGCCCAAATATTATGATAAAATTTTATCACCATGTAGTGTAGCAAGTGAAAGGAAGAATGACCATTGAAGAATAATAGCCTTGGCGAATGCAAATGGCATAAAATTATCAGATAAACAAGAAATAGCCGAGTAGTTAAGTGATCACTTCAGTAGAGTATATATTCTCTGCAGACCCATTAGGTATCAGATGCTGGGGAGGAACTGGATGAAAGAATATAGGTAGTTTAGCTAGAAGTGTTAAAACTTAAAAAGAGCTTTAACTCAAATACAGCAATGGAACTGGATGGGATATTCTTATTATTACCACCACCTGAGACATCTAGGAAGTCAGGAACTCATTTAGGAAGGTCACATAACACTCACACCTGCTATCATATCTTTTCTTGAATTTATTCATACTACCTGCACTCACCACCTCTAAAGATACACCATTCTAATCATGTGCTGCTCTGAGAGAAAAACCAAACTCTCATCCTTTCTTGATTTGGCTGCATTCATTCTTGACTTTCATGATTCTCTTTCATCTTCTCTCCTTCCTCTGTATGCAATGCTAGGAGCCTCCATAGAGGACAGGTTAGTTTTGTTAAAGGTAGGTCTTGCTTTAGCAGTTGCTCATGTTCCATAATAGTGACAGCAGAGCCTGATAAGGGAAAAAGGATATGACATGATACTTCCAAATTTTGCTAAGGCATTTAGCAACACTGTTGAAGAGAACACTAACTTGAAGAAATAAGTAAATTGTTCTCCTGCTTATGACTTTGATAAGACCACATCTAGATTTCTGTCCTAGATATTTATCTGGATTCCAAGAAGATAGGGATACAGTTGAAAAGATTCACTGGGAAACAACCAAAATGGCTGGCTTATGGATTTGTGCTTACGAGGACAGATTGAGGGATTGTGATGTATAAAAGGTTGAGGAATAGATGGAGGAGAGCATGAAATGAACTATTGTTTGACATTATGAGTGCATCTTCAGTGAATGTGTTCAAGGAGAGATATGGTAGGTATTTAAGTATGAATTTAAGTATGCCTGTCTTGATGAGTTCTTGGAAAAGCATTGATAATGATTCTTTCTTAAAGTCACATGTATAACCTATTGCTTACTCCTGCTATCTGTTCTTATTTATGCTCTGAACTAAGTTATACATTTCAATTAATTTCCTCCTCCATATCAAATTAAGACTAATTTCCTAACTGTAATATAGTTTTACAGTTAGGATTATATTAATAATCTAATTCCCCATGTAATTAGTCCTTCTCTGGCTGCCTTCCATTTTCTTTATTCATTAGGTGAGAGTTGTAATTACTTCAGTGTTGGCTGATGTCCCCCCCCCCCTTTTGTGTGTGCCTCCTACTCATAAAAGGTTGTAAACCTATAGTATGTTAGTATCATGGGTAGGCTAAGATTTTTCATATTATGGAAAATCTGATCTAGAGCCAAACATGAAACTTTTTCATGCCACTTCAGACCTTCAGTAAGTACAGCACTGGTCTCACCTGGGAAATGAAATTCATCTCCCTCCTGAAGACAATTGTAAAAAAAATCTATGCCTACAACAGAATTCAAACCTACAGAACGTTGTTTGAGAGCAGATATACTACTCATAGACAGTAATACCCTCACTTACGTGAATCTGAAGTTATGCGGTTACTTATGTATGTATTCCCATCCTGCTTGACACCGTGTTTCGTGCGGTCTCCATTCATACACGATTTTTATAGTCTGTTTAATTGTTTATTTAACAATTGCGATTGTTTAATGTTATGTTCTTGATAAAAATTTTATCACATAAAAAATAATAATGTTGTCCAAAAGAAGCAAGTCCGATTCTTCTACAGCAGTCAACCTTGCCAGGCAATTAGATTTAGAAGTCGACAGTGAAGATGTCAGCGAGCTGTTAGACTCGCACAAGGAGCTTACAGTCAACGAGCTCATAGAGATGCGTGAGCAAAGCGCTACTGAAGAGACCGAAACCTCAGATCTAGTTCTATCAGAAAAGCACATGACAATTGCAAAATTAACAGGTAATTTTACGCACTTTCTTAATTAAGAAAGGTTTTCATATTTTGGAGGACATGGATTCTAACGAGGAACGAATTGTAGCCACAAGACAAGGAATAAAAAAATCATTGGCTTGCTATGAAGAAATTTTGCATGACAAGAAAAAGACATTATACCATCAGAAAATCTATTAGATTTTATGAAACCATCGACATCAAAATAACTTTCTTTTTTTTTATGTACGAAAAACTACAATTATGATTATATTTCTTAAAAAATATAGGTATTTTTCTAAACCTTTGGTCCCAATTAATTAATATTTTGTATGTTTGTATATATAAATTACATGCAAAATTATACCCGGAGTTACGTGAATTCGACGTACGCATTTTTTGTTGGTCCCACATGCCGTGTAATTTCGTGGGTGTACTTGGTTTAATCCTTTATCAAAGTGTAAGCAAACAAAGTTTGTGTCTGAAGTATTTTCAGGACTGGGGCAACTCGTGGTAAAGGTGGTATGATTTTCCATTCACAAGATTAAGCCATCACAAGTACCAGATCGACATAATAGGGGTGACTGAAACAAAAAAGACCAAAACTGGTGAGATCTTTCTGAGCAATAAATACAAAATGTTATATTCAGGCAATAACAATCAAGGAAAAGAAGGAGTAGCCATAGTATTCAACTCAAAATACAAGGCTAATCTTCTTGAATGGCAGTCAGTCTCAAGTAGAGTAATGTGGGCAAATATGAGAATGGGGAACTGGACAATGAGACTTATTTGTGCCTATGGTCCCACAGAAAGTTCTACTAAGGTAGAAGTGGAGGAATTTTTTGAGGCTTTAGAAAAAGCAACTGACACAATGAAAAAGGAAAAGTTGGTCCTTGTTGGGGATCTAAATAGTAGAGTAGGAAATGATTGTGAGGCATACAAAAACATTTTGGGAAAATTTGGAGAAAAGAGCAAAGCTAATAATAATGGCAAATATCTGTTGGATTTCTGCTCAGGACATGGACTGGTTATTACTAACACCATGTTCCAACATAAAAATGTGCACAAATTCACATGGAGAGAAGAGGCTAGGAATAAGAAAAGTCTCATTGACTATGTTATTGTTGATAGTGATGTTTTCTCCCTGGTGCAGGACACCAGAGTGTACAGAGGATTTGAAATTGGAAGTGATCACTATTTAGTCTTGAGCAGGATAAAATTGAATTTCATATTGAAAAGAATAACATGTAAGAAAGTTCTAAAGCAAATAAAAGTTGAGCAGCTCTCAGATGTAAACTGTAGACTAAAATACAGAAATATTATTGAAAAGAAAATGAGAGAGTTTGAGAACAGGAATCAAACCTTGGAGATTCAGTGGCAAACTCTGAAGGAAACATTGATTGATTCTGCCAGAGAGGCATATGGTGAGGTTGTGTGCAAAGATAAAAAAATCAGAACTCCCTGGTGGACACAGGAAGTTAAAGAGGCAGTGAAGGAAAAGAAGAAAGCATATCAAAAGTTCCTGGCAAATAAGTCAGCTTTTACTCTTACAGAATACAGAGACAAATGTAAGAAAGCTACACAGTGTGTAAAACTAGCTAAACAAAAGTCATGGGAGGACTTTGGCAAGAATATAGAAAATAAATATCAAGAAGGTGGCAAAATATTCTGGAGGTTGTTGAAGAAGCTTAGGAATGGAGGAAAGAGTGCTGTAAAAGGAATTAGAGATGATAAAGGTGAAATGAAAACAGGAGAAAAAGATATCCTTGAAGTATGGAGTAATTACTTTGAAAAACTGCTAAATGAAACAAGCAGTGATGACAGCACAGTGATAAAAAACACTGACCAGGCATGCAGTCAGGAATACATATCCATACTTGAAAAAGTATGGATATGTATTTCTTATATATGTAAGAAAAAGCCATCAAAGGCTTGAAATGTGGAAAGGCAGCAGGAGTAGATGATATTCGACCAGAAATGCTGAAGTATGGTGGTATAAGAGTCTTACAGTGGCTGCACTGCATAGTTCAGAAAACCCGGACAGAGGGACGAATTCCCGATGATTGGAGTAGAGCTCTCATAGTACCCATATATAAAAAGGGAAATAAAACTGAATGTGAGAATTACAGAGGTATTTCCCTACTGAGTGTTCCTGGCAAGATCTATGCAAGTATACTTGAGAAACGGTTGAGAAGAATTGTGGAAGAAAAGCTTGGTGAAGAACAAGCTGGATTCAGGCCAAATAGAGGCTGTCAGGATCAGATCTTCACTTTACGACAAATAGTCGAGAAAGCATGGGAATATAACAAAGATCTGTATTTAAGTTTTGTCGATTTGGAAAAGGCATATGACAAGGTGCCAAGAGAGAAGCTATTCAATACGCTGCAGTTATATGGTGTCAATGGGGCATTATATCAAGCAATACTTAGTCTTTATTTGAGTTGTGAGTCAGCAGTTAGAATTGAAGGAAGTACAGGAAGATGGTTTAATGTTAAATCTGGTGTGAGACAAGGATGTACATTATCCCCTCTGTTATTCATTATCTATATGGATCACATTATGAAGGAATGTGGTATTAAACCTGATATCAAAATTGGAGATGTTAATGTCAGCTCTTTGCTTTATGCGGATGATGTTATACTTCTAAATAAATCCGCTACAAGTCTGCAAGATTCTCTGACTAAATTGAATAGCTGTTGTAATAGATATGGTATGAAGGTCAGCAATAAAAAGACAAAGACAATGAAAATAGGCAGAATCATTGAAAATGTCAACTGTGTTGTGAATGGAGAACCTGTGGAACAAGTAAAACATTTCAGCTACTTAGGCACAATTTTTACTGAAGATGGTAAACTAAATATAGAAATAGACAACAGAATCAGCAAAGCTGGTATCGTGGGAAGTCAATTGAATAAATTCATATGGAATAAGAAAGAAATTAGTCGGAACACTAAATTAGCTGTATACAAGACTGTGTTCAAACCAATTTTAACTTATGGATCTGAGAGCTGGGTCAGAAGTAAAACACTTGACCAAAGACTAGAGACCGCAGATATGAGAGTCCTGAGAAAGATTAGAGGCGTGAACAGATGGCATCAATGGCAATATCATATTAAAAATGAGGATATTAGAAAAGAACTTGACATGTCAGCATCCAGGAATGCGTTAGCAGAGCTAATCTCAGATGGTATGGTCACTTAAATAGAATGGGAGAGGAAAGATTAGCAAAACAAGTGTTCTCTGCCAGGTTGGCAGGAAAACGACCCAGAGGAAGAACAAGATATAGGTGGATTGATACGGTACAAAGTGCCTTAGACGATAGAAATATAAGCTCTGATAATGTTGGAGTCTTGACAAGTAACAGACTGATTTGGAGGAAAATTGTAGATAGGAAGTTAGTAATGATGTAATTTTTTCATGTAGTACTGTCATATCCTGTACACCCCTTGAGGGTACATGGCAAGAATTTGATGATGATGATGATGATGAAGATTAAACCAAGTATATAATTTCTTGGTATCTTTAATTTATAGTATTACCAAGTTTAAAAAGTTTCAACTAAAGATACACTAATCATTCACCCAGTGAGGCTGGCATGCCTATAAACTTGTGTAATTACTCTCCTTTCTCTTACAAGCGAAGCTTCTTTTAATTAATCTTACAATCTTACAATTTGCTGGACTTTACTACTGATTCTAAAACTTCCTTATCAGCCAGAACACCATGATCTTTATATATTCATTAACTTTTTTTTAAAAGCTTGTCCTTTTAGCTTATATCCATCTAATGTAAAATTTTGTACAGAATCGGATAAAGTTGCATTTTTTAACATTAACTTTTAAATCCCCACTTCTCTATTTACTCTTCTGATATTTTAAGATTATCCTTTAAAAGAACGTAGGTCATCCAAACAGCTGAATACTCTGCCCACCTCCTATTGATGATCACTTAAGTTTTTTTCTGATACAGAAGGAACATAAAATACATGTGAACACAGTGGATAAATTTAATTAAATGTAATTAATTATCCAAGTATTCTGGTTTAAGTTTTTTAAATCATCAGTGTAACAAAATAGAATTGGGAAATTACAAGGGTGGTTTCATAAGTTTCTGGCCTGACTAACTTTCAGATGTGATAGAAAGAAAACAACTGTCATTGAAAGTTTATTTTTCACTTGGTTAGACTATAAAAAATTTATTTTAATCCTTTATCTGTGTGTGAGCAAACAAAGTTTGCGCCTGAAAGTATCTTCAGGACTGGGGTCAGGTAGTACAACACCAGGCAACTCGCAGCAAAATTGGACCAAGCTAACATCACTCCTATCTCAGTATCTCCCATAATGCAAAACACATCTCCTTGTGGATATGTATAATGTTATGCATTAAGGAAAGGGCCACTACCCAGAATAGTTTCGACCTTTTTTGAGGTCTCTTCAGTGGGAGCCATTGTGATGACCTTTGCTATTGCTTCTGCCTTGTATCTCCATGTCTGGGCCTGGCTCCCACTGAAGAGACCTCAATAAAGGTCGAAACTAGTCTGGGTATTCGCCCTTCCCTTAATGCATAACATTATACATATCTGCAAGGAGATGTGTTTTGCATTATGGGCGATACTGAGATAGGAGTGGTGTTAGCTTGGTCCACCTTTGCTACGAGTTGCCCTGCGTTGTACTACCTGCCCCAGTCCTGAAGATACTTTCAGGCGCAAACTTTGTTTGCTCACACTTGGATAAAGGATTAAACTAAATTTATTATATTCTAACCAAGTGAAAAATAAATTTTCAACTTAATCCAGAGTAATTTAATAAAAAGGTGGCACACCTTTTGGCAACTCCCGTAGGTAAAGATGACTCTATTGCTTTTGCCTGGTATCTCCACATCTGGGCCTAGCTCCCACTGAAGAGACCTCAATAAAGGTCGAAACTAGTTTGGGTAGTGCCCTTCCCTTAATACATAACATTATACATATCTGCAAGGAGATGTTTTGCATTATGGGAGATACTGAGATTGGAGTGATGTTAGCTTGGTCCACCTTTGCTACGAGTTTCCCAGTGTTGTACTACCTGCACCAGTCCTGAAGATACTTTCAGGTGCAAAGTTTGTTTGCTCACACTTGGATAAAGGATTAAACTAAATTTATTAAACAACTGTCACTTTTCAACATAATCCCCCTTTATTTAAACCCTTTTCACATCTTTGAATTAACATTTCTATGCCCTTGAAAAAATAATCTGTACTTTTGTCATTTGCAAATTTTCAGTTTTGAGAAGAGATTGTCACGGGTAACTACTAGATCTGGGCTATAGGGTGGGTGTTCAATCTTCTGGATGCCATAGTCCTTTATTGCAGCCTTTGCAACAATAGCCATGTGGACTGGAGCATTGTTGTGAGGCAGGCAGGTAGACACTATGAGTAGCATTCCTTTTCTCTTCTCCTTTATGACATCATGCATTTTGTGCAGGAGTGAAGCATAATATTCTGTATTCACAGTGGCATTCCTTTTCTTGAAGTAAATCAAGAGAATTCCCTGGCAATCCCAAAAGATTGTTGTCATGATCTTCATGGTGGACTGTGATTGACCTTGGCTTTTCTTGGCAGTGCTTCATCTGGTTTTCAGCACTCCATGGATTCCTTTTTGGAAAGAGGATCATAACATAGGATCATGGTTTCATCCCTGGCAACAATGGATTCCAGCTCTTCTCTCAGATACACTTGGCAAAGCGCTAAAAACTTAGAGGAACAGGTCACACAATGCTCTTTCTGAATTGAAGAGAGAAGTCGGGACACCCACCTTGGACGTTGGACGTACCTTTGTTATGTGAAGCTTGTCATGAATGATGCGAAAGATGTTGTTATGGTAAGCCCCAACCTTCTTGAGATTTCTTTGAACTTCAGCCATCTGTCGTTGAGCAGTTCATCCTCAACAAGAGAGAGACATTTTTCTCAGTCATCACTTCCACAGGCCAACCATCACGAAGATCATCTTCAATGCCCTCTCTTCCTAGGTGAAACTGCTTAATCCATTCCTTCACAGTGGAATATAAAGAAGTTTCCTCATAAACACCATCCATTCGCAGTTTGATAGCACTTGAAGATAGCCCTTCTGCAGTAAAAAAACTTTATCACAACACGGTACTCAATTTTTAACATTACAACCACTTAGCATGCTACATGTTGGACAAGTTTCTTCAACTCAATGATGCAGGTGGAGAGTTGAAACTGGTACACTAACCTCCCCATACATGGTGCTATGTGTCGTGCACAACATTTTAAAATTTTCACACATTTTGTATGTAAGGCCGAAAACTTTTGGAACCTACCTCGTAGAACAATAGTGTAGGCTCACGGGAGTATGGTATCTTTTTTCACGTATAGTCATAAGATCGCCAGGTGCTCTTCTGATCTGAAATAGGTATGTGTGTGTGTGTGTGTGTGTATGTAACTATTAAAAAAAAAGAAAAAGAAAACTACTAAGAAAGGGAATTACTGATAACAATTTTCTAAAGCTTAAGCATGGACAGTTTGTCATTGAGGTTTGGATGGTGAAGGTCAGCACATTCTTTAAAAACACATTCAAATTTGTGGGAACGACTGTGCAATAATTTAGCATCATTCCAGAGAATCCTATTGTTAGCATTAATAATTACATCTTCAGAAATGTCAGATTTATAACCATTTTTGGATTTAATATGGGATTCGTGTTCAGAAATGGATTTAATGATGAATCAGCCTGTTTGAAGTAAATTAACTTCCATTTACATGATATTGAAGAACCTTCACAAAAGGTTGAACTCTGAATAGCAACAAAAAGCTGATTTGATTAGCTGGTTTAAATATGGTTGAAAGATGAAATTTCCTAAAGATATGAGAAGCATGTTCAAAAGGAACTGATATAAGGGATGAAGATTCTATGAAAGTTGTCACTTCTTGTGGAAGGAGGGAGAAAATGGCTGATATTTTGCAATAATTTTTGGGTTGAAGGCATTGAGAGAGAGAGAGAGAGAGAGGCAGTTTTGTTTAATGGTTGAAATTTCTTGCTGTAGTCATTTGGATGAAGAACACTCGATATAAGGCATTTAATATTACCATATTTCAGAGAGAGTTGATGTGTGATGAATATATTGACTAGAGAAAGACTGTTTGCAGTAGAGTGACATGGATAAAGAACCATCTGTTTCTCCTTTTTAAATAACACTAAGAAAGGATATAGTTCCATTTGATTCTATTATTATTTGTCACTTCCAAGAACTCATTATGCAAGGGCACTCAACTCCACATAACTCTCTGTCTCCACTACTTAATCACCCTCTACATAGAATGTAGATTTTGCCCACTACCAATAGTATTTTTTGCACGTTTTTTCATGGCTAATTTGTCTGTATGCATGATGAAAAACAAGTTTCTGGAAGAAAAGAAAACCCTGGTATGTCTCTATGAGATCGGCTAACTCATCTTCAATTGAGAAAGCTGATCAGATTGGTTTGCAGGTCATTAAGTTTAATCACCTAGAGTACTGTTATTTTTGATGGCTGGAAATGCTAAACATTCTGGGGTTGTGAAAGAATATCCTTATTGTTATTTGGTGTCTACTTTGCTACATTAGATTTGAGGCTTTTTTTTTTTTAACCAGTCCCACACGAGACTGATTAAAATGACATGACCAGAACAGTGTGTGTTCTGGTCATGTCTTTTCGTTAAAAGAAGAAAGGAACTTGTTGATGTTTTCCTTGCAGACTCGAGGATTGTAATCATTGGAGAAAACTTTTTTTTTTTTTTAAATATATATCTGATCCACGTGCAAAAGGCCACAAGACCTATAGCACACTATTGCCATGTGGGCTAGAGGGATAGAAGAAAGGAGGAGTCTGTTCATGTTTTGTTTGAATTGATTTGAATTTATTCAAATATCAAGAGTATAGATTCGTTTGCTGTTGATATGAAGCTGGACAGAAGTCTCATTGTTGAGATGAATTAAATTTTTGGAGTAATTTTAAAAGGATTATAAGAGTTAAAACAGGCAAGTGATTTAAAATTTGAGCAAATGAAGTATAGTAAAGCCCCACCTTAGGATGTCTTGCTTTATGATGATCTGCTCATGACAATTTTTCACTTATCAGTGCCTTATATGTCACAATTGCTCATATGATGGTTTTAGTGACATGATGTTACCGTATCACTGACTCCGTTTGTTTACATCTTTGCTCACTGCATCACTTTGTATATTGATGTGTTTTCCTTGAATTATAAATTGTTTAGCACTTCTTTTATTTTATTGTTGTTAATAATGGTAGATAACAAAGGGTACCATTGCTTACATTGAAAAGAACATTTAGTTGTTTAATAGATATGCACATTAGATATACTATATTTTTTAAATAATGGCTTAACACATGCAAGAGAAAACTAAATATAATTTAGTTATATTTCACTTCTTTCTCTCAGAAATCCGCTCATGACATATCGAGCAAATATAGGAGCAAAATTAAGTGACATTGGTGTATTGATCCCTGAAATAGGTCAGGCTAAACTGACTCACACTACAGTTGTTAAAAACAAAGAACTTTGTGAAGAAAAGTGTTACACCAGTTAATGATGCAGTTATCCTAAATGTTAATCTTATTGATAAAATGGAAAAACTTATTGGTGTGACTAGATGACCAAACTAGTCACTGTTAATAGAAAGAGATATGTTTATATAGGGGATATTATCATAATATCAATCCTGTCAACTGCGGCATCATTAATATTAGAGATTTTTATATAGAGGATATTATCATAATATTAATATTAATCCTACCGGCTGTGCCATTGTTTAAATATAGGAATTTTATTTATTTTATTTAATCTCTTCTTCTAACAGTTATTTTTTTTTTTTTATTTCCGAGTGTACCTATATATTATATTTATTTATTGCACAAGAGTTCACTGCAATTGGTGCAATGACCTCTTTTTTTACTATTTCTTTCAGAATCCAAATAAATCACTGATTCAAGACCAAAATACAAAATAAAAGCATTTAATAAAACACAAACACTTAATATATATATACACTTCAAACAATATTACATAACTAACTTCAAATTTAATTGGATCCAAGGCCTTTTAAAATTAAACTTACACTTAAGACTAGACTAAACACTTTGCTTGCACAATGACAAAATGTTCATAGCTAGTTTCTCTGTCTGTTAAGGCCCTTTTCCGAAGATATATGACTTTATTCTTCATTTTCACAGGATCCTTTCTCATCTCTTATGTAGCACACATCAATTCTTCCTGAACTCAATTCTGTCTATTTTTAGTAGAAATAATAGTTAGATCCGACATCCTTAATACAGATGAAACTTCCTAATCAGAGTTTTCTCGAACATTCCTTTAGAATGTAAATAGCAACTTCTTTTATTCACTAATGCTTATTGACAGTCTTAACTCTCCCACTTTAAAAAATCATAGTTCTACGATTTCCTTTTCAGAATCTACTATAAATCTTCCAATTAGCGTTTCCTTGAATATTCCTTTTAAAACGATCTATAGCAATATTTTCCTTTTATCTACCAATACTTATTCTGCTTTAAAACTTCATAGTTCCACGATTCCTTTTTCAGAATATACTATTAATTTTCCTCCGACTGTCACATAAAAAAACTCAAATTCCTCCAAATCTAAATATCTGCCGGCCTATGTTCTAATTTTCTGTCTGAATGCTCCGTTGTTTACAGCCGTTACTTTGATACCGAAAGTTTTCTGTCAGCAGTCGATCACACATCAACCTTCTCGATGAGCATGCACACTCCATGAAACTGGCAAGCAAGAAGTTAGGTATAATGGCTGGCATGCAGATTACGTTAGCAACAAGAGAATGTCTTCAAAAAACACAAATACTTAATAATTCTAAACTATAATAAAATTCCTTTAAAGTAACACAACTATTCAAATCTGGTAAGTACATCAGTTTTTTTTTTTTTTTTTTTTAACTTCTTTACAATTCATTTTGACAATACAATTTCAATAATGGACACATCTCAAGTGCCGACAATGCATGTTATGAAACTAAAACTAGTAAACATACTAACGTGAACAATACGTAAAAATATTCAGAATTTTAAATTATGATTATTTTTGATGGTGTGGATAGATGACCAAACTCCTTTGTGCCAAGAATAAAGTCCTCAGTCTCTTTGCCAATATTTTCAAACCAAAGACAGGTAAGTTGAGTCAGCTAATGGTGCTGAAATTGGAGCAATCTGCATATCTTTGAAGTTCAAGGTGAAGTAGCTGGTGCAGATGCTATAGCTACAACTGAGTTTTCCTAATGAATTAGCCAAGATTATTGAAGTGGATGGCTATTCTAAAATGTGTGTTTTTAATGTCAATTAAACCAGACTCTTCTGGAGGGGGGGGGAGACATCAATAATATTCATTGTTAAAGAAGAGAAGTGCCTGCCTAGGTTTACAGCAGCCAAATATAGGCTATTCCTTTTATTGGATTCTAATTCTGTGACAATTTTAAATTGAAGTTTGTGTTCATATCTCATTCAGAAAACCTAAGAGCTCTCTCTCTCCAGAATTATGCCGAATAGTCTTCCAGTTTATTGGAAAACAGATTAAAAAGCATTGGTTAACTGCATCCCTTTTTGAAGAGTGGTTTTCAAATTACTTTGTACCTGTAGTTAAAGGTTATGTGCAGAAAAGAAAATCCCCTTCAAAACTTGACTTGTTTTGGATAATGCACCTGGCCCCCTAGATTGCTGGATGATCTTAACCCTAACATTCAAGTAGTTTTCCCTCTCCTAATACTATTTTGTTGCTTCAACCAATAGACCAAGTTGTCATTACTGCATTTAAATCATACTACATAGGAGAAATTCCATTATTTTGAATTATAGGTTAGAAATAACATTCTTGATCAAAGACTGGAGATCCCAGAGATGAAAGTGCTGAGAAAGATTAGGAGAGTGAACAGATGGCACCAATGACAATATCGTATTGAGAATGAGGCTATTAGGAGAGAACTCCCTGTCTAGATTTACATCAGTAAAAGATAGGCTATTTTTTAGCCTATATATTAGGAAATATACTCAATAGAATAAAAAAAGTCAATGGTAATGTGCTATAAAAAACTAATTATTCTAACTAAAAAAAAGCAGGAAAAAGCACAGATAAAAATGTTTTAGCAGAGCTAATTTTAGGTGGTATAGCCACTTAAACAGAACGGGAGAGGAAAGATTAGCTAATAGCTAAACAAGTGTTCTTCGCCAGGATGGCAGGAGGAAGACCAAGGTATAGGTGGATTGATACAGTAAAAAGTACCTTAGAAGACAGAAATATAATATAAGATCTGATAATTCATTTTAAAAAAATTTTATGGAATTTATAACCGTGTTAAAAAAAAACTTTTTTTTATTATCCCGACGTTTCGATCTTCACATCAAGATCATCATCTGGAGCGTACATAAATAACAGGACAAGCTGAGTTACATCATTACCTGTAAGCTAGAGAAACAATGATTTGATTACATGTTATTCTACTGGCGTGACCTGGTGGAAAAAAAATATATATATATAAATAAATAAAATAAAATAAAAAATAAATTTTTACATCGAGCTAAATTCTATTTTTACAATGGCAGGAATAAACATTCTTTTAGATGGTTTTCTTTCAGAAACAATTGGTGTCCTATTTTTAGTATTACAATTCTTATTTTTGATTTACAATACTGGATTTTCTACAGTCCTGTTTATAGTTGTTCTTGGTGAGGAAGGTCGAATATATACCTTCCGTATGTTTGGGATTTTTAAACCATCATTGTTGTTCAGATTGGGGTGGTTGCTGATAATCTCACAGGCTTCCTTGACTTTCCATTCATACCATGTTCTAGTGTGATGTAGACAGCTGGTGGTTTTCCAGTCAATTCTGTGTAAGGTATTCATGATCAGAAAGGCCAGCTTCACCATAATTATTATATTTAAGGTGTCGTTTATGTTCTTTTTGTCTGATCAGAATTGTGCATCCTGTTTCTCTTATGTATCGTATGTTGCAGGTGCAGTAAATATGGTATACTCCAGGGTGAGCCAGTGGAGGGAGTGGGTCTTTGGATGAGGTGAGTAAGCTTTTTAATTTGGCAGGAGGTTTAAAGGTGGCTTTGAGGTTTTACTTTTGTAGTACTCTGTTTATTTTGTCTGATATTCCTTTAATGTAGGGAATGGTTATAGTTTTACTGTAGTCTGGTTTGTCTTTGTTTTTTATTGTGGTTTTGTAAAGAATTTTGTTTATAGTGTTTTGGCTGTATCCGTTTTTTTGTAAGTTATTACTGATAATTTTAAATTCTTATTTCGGTGCCTGTTCATTGGAACAAATCATCTGAGCTCTGTTTTTTAGCGTGTTGATGACATCTAGTTTTTGTGTTGGGTGGTGGTAGGAGTTTATGTGTATATATTGTCCTGTATTTGTCGGTTTTCGGTAAACAGTGAAGGAAAGATTGCCCGAGGGAAGACGTGTGACAAGTGTATCTAGCAATGGAAGTGTATTGTGTTTTTCAATTTCAATTGTGAACTGTATGTGTTTGTGTTGTTTGTTTAGCTGGCTAAGGAATGTGTCTAATGTCTGGCGGCCATGGGACCAGATCGCGAAAACATCGTTAACATATCTAAGCCAGACCTTGGGTTTTAGAGGGGAGGAATCTAGCGCAAGTTGCTCAAAATGTTCCATGTAAAAGTTAGCAATGGGGGGGGGGGTAATTGTGAGCCCATGGCTGTGCCTTCTTTTTGTAAGTAGAAGGCGTTTTGCCATACAAAATAACCCGACCGTAATACATGCACAAAAAGCGCCGTGATATCTGGAGGGAATTTGTTCTGTAGGAGTAGGATTGTGTCATTGATTGGGACATTCGTAAAGAGGGCAGAGACGTCAAAACTGACTAATAAATCATCGTTTTCTAATGTGATGTCTTTGATGATGTTTATGAAGTGTTGTGTGTTTTTGATATAGGAAGGGGAATGACCTACCAACTTCTTGAGTGTTGCCACTAATTTTTTGGCTAGGTGATACGTCGGGCTATCAATTCCTTCAACGATAGGTCTTAGCGGAATTGATAGCCCGACTTATCAATTGAAGCAATAGAACTACAGATCCATCCGGAAAATTTAACAAATTTTCACTGCATTATCCACCAACAAAATCTGTGCAAATTCGATTAAATTCACAAATGTTATGGAAGTTGTAGTAGCCAGTATTAACTTTATTAAATCAATTGCACTTAATCACTGCCAATTTAAGGAGTATTTGGCAGATCTATTTTCGGATTATGAAGATGTGTCTTATTATTGTGAAGTGAGGTGGTTGAGTAAAGGTAAAATGTTAAAACGATTTTATGGTCTGAGACAAGACATTGCAGATTTTATGGACATAAAAGGAAACACAATTAACTAAGTAAAAGATGATGAGTGGGTGTGTGATTTAGCATTCCTTGTAGATGTCACCGGATACCTAAACGAACTGAATCTTAAATTGCAAAAACAAGGACAATTGGTTCATGAACTGCATGGACATATCAAAGCTTTTTGTAATAAACTAAGATTGTTGGAAAGTCAGATAAGAGCTAAAATTTGTTATCATTTTCCTACTCTAGCCCCTCATAAAAATATCCCTTTTAATTGTTATGGAGATGAACTGAAGGCATTAATAGAGCAATTTGATACAAGGCTTGCCAACTTCAAAAACAAAGACTCCACATTCGCTATATTTGCTCGTCCGATGGATGCTGATGTAAATAATGTGCCAGAAAACTTACAGATGGAACTTATTGAGCTTCAGGCAGATTTAGTGCTAAAAATCACAATTTAACAACATTGCTTTGATGGATTTTTATAAATTTTATTTGGTGGAAGAAAAATATACAAATTTATGCACCTTTTCAAGAAAAATCATTTGTCTTTTTGGCAGCGCGCATATATGTGTGAACAGTTTTTTTCGAGGATGAAATACAATAAATCAAAAATTTGGACAAGAACAACGGACGAAAACCTTGAAAATTCTATGCGATTATCCTTAAGTAATATTAAGGTCAATATTGATAGTCTCGTAGTGAAAGTACAAGGCCAATCTTCACATTAAATTGTTATGTCATTCATTATATTATAAAATTTGTAGAGCTTTATACCAAAGCATTATATTATAAATAAATGAAATATGAAGTAACAACTTGTTTTAATTTAATATTAATTTATTTTATTTAATAATTTGGTCCGCCCCTTGACTCGGAGACAGAATAATTTGGCTCCCAAACTAGGAAAGGTTGCCCGTGCCTGGTGTAGATGATGAAGGTAGTTGCAGTTGATGGAGAGTTGTAGAGCAGTCACCCTCTCTCGATGAGGCTTTGGACTCCCTGAAGATGTTATGTAATAATAATAAAAGTTAGTAATGATACTACTTTTTTATGTAGTATTATCATAAGATCCTGTACACCCCCCCCCCCCCCCCTGATAATATCTGTCAGGAATTTGATGATGACATCAGGATAACATTTGCTAAGGCTATAGCATTAGATAGTGAACATGACAGCAGGTCAAATAGAATTAAAGAATTCTGGAAAGGCTTCACAATTTTAGATGGCATTAAGACTATCAGATGTGCTTGGAATGTAGTCCTCAATTTATTGATGATTTTGAAGGATTTCAAAATCCCTTTGAGAAAGAATGCAAACATTATAGACATGGAGAGACAGTTAGAACTAGAAGTGGAGCATGAAGGTGTTACTGATATGTCTTAAATCTCATTCCCAGTCTCTAACTTTGAAGAGAAGAAGGAAGAGGAGTCCCATTCCAAAGAAATAACTTGCAATGAACTTTCAGAGGCTTTCAGGCAGTTAGAAATTGTCAGAAGTTGAAAAAGTGGATCCCAATTTTGAAAGAAGCTCCAAAGTAAATTCTGGTATTTTTTTACCATATTATAGGGGAAAATATTGGCATTAGACTAGAAATCTGGGAAAACGCTAGAAAATGGCTGTCAGTAGAATGTTAATAAGTGTAAAGTTATGCACTTTGGCATGATTAGAGTTCCATCGGCATATTGTATTAGCAGGGGTTGTGCTACAAGAAACTGAAGAGGCAAGAAATCTTGGTGTATTGGTGGATAAGAATTTAAAGTTCAAAGGTCACATAGCAAAAGTTGCAAATACAACTCAGAGGATAATTGCTATATTGAAGCAAACCTTGACATGTAAGGATAAGGAAGTAATTTTGCCTCTTTACAATCCTTTGATAATATCACACTTGGATTACTGTGCACAGATTTGGTCTCCTGTGTTCCAAGGGGATAAAGAAGCTGTGGAAAGGGTGCAAAGAAGAGTTACAAAGATTATATCCAGATTATGGGATTTAAATTATGAAGACAGATTGAGAGTATGTGGATTACAGACTCTGGTTAACATGAGAAAGAGAGGTGATATGATAGAGGGCTATAAACTTTTGAATGGGTGTTATAGCATTTCAAATGATGAAATTTTTCGTTATATGGAAGTCGGGGAGAGAATACGGGGGGCATCCATGGAAGTTACGGTTGTTCACAGTAAGAAAGAGTTAAGAGCTAGGTTTTTCTCCCAAAGAGCAGTGAGTGGGTTTGAATAATTTGCCCTTATGGGTAGTGAGTGCATCTAGTGTAAATGAATTTAAGCGAAGGTATGATAGCAGGGTGGGGTAATTTACAGCCTCCCTCAATGAGTCCTTGACTCCCTGGAGGTCTCAGATAATAATAATAATATACAGAGAAAAGAAAAGATTTCCTTGACATCAAGACTCTCTTGGTATAAACACATTACAACCATTGCCTTGCGTCTTTCAAAAAATTAGGATTCCTCTCTTGTTCAAGGTATTACTTTACCCTCAAACAGTGAGCTCCCTAAAAATACTCTACACAATACACAACCACTTTTACATAGGCATCTAGTATCTTGAAATTCATAATTTCATTTTTGAAATTATGAATTCTACATAATCCTACATAAGAAGCAGAACAATATATAAATTGTTCTGCTTCTTTAAGCGGTATTTCTTCTATTGTAATTTGTTTTTTTGCTTTGCATTTATTTTCATCAACATTGTTTTGTTTTTTTTTATTTATCCTAAGACCAACTTTTTTGACTGTTCCTACAAGTGTTGTTGTTTTTTGTTCTATATGTTGGTGCTTCTGTGAAAGTAAGCAGATATCATCTGCAAAATCTAGATCATGGAGTTGGTTTTTGAAGTAACCATTGTAATTCTGTATTCCCATGAGATACTTTTCTCATCACCCAGTCTATGACAATTAAAAACATAGTAGCAGAGAGTATACAACCTTGCCTTACTGTCTTTGTTTTAAATGGTTCTCAGAGGGTATTTCCATGTATTACTTTAATTTCAAAATCTTCATGCATTTTTTAAATTATTCTTATTATTTTTTCTAGGAGTCCATCATTTCTAAGTAATTTCCATGGGGAAGATCTGTTTATACTGTCAAAAGCTTGTTCAAAATCGATAAAATTTAAATATAAGTTTGCCTGCCATTTCAATGATTGTTCTATGATAATTCATAAAGTAGCAATGTGGTTGGTGTATGATCTATTGGCTCTAAATCCTGCCTATTCTGGTCTTAGTTGCTTTTCTATTTCTATTTTGATTCTTCCTGGTATTATCCTTGCTGGTATTTTACTTATAACACTCAGCAATGTTATACCTCTCCAATTTTTGCATTCAGATAGGTTCCCTTTTTTGGGTAATTTAACCCGTAATCCAGTATTCCATTCCTTAGGCCACTTTTCTTTCTGCCATTTTGATTTAGTACAGGATATAATATCTCTGCTATAAGTTTTCGATTTGCTTTTAGTACCTGGTATGTTGTCTGCTCCCAGTGCTTTACCTATTTGGATCTGAGTTATTGCTTTTGTAATTTCTATTTTTGTTATTTTGTTCAAATTTATATCTTATGATGCATTTTGATCATTTAATTCTAGGCTCTGGTCACCATCAGTCATTTCCTGAAATTTCTCTGAGAAGACGCCCCTCTATTTATCTGTTCTTTTTCATTTAATAATAGTTTTCCTTCTTTATTGTATATAGAAACTATCCATTTGTTTCTTTTTCCACTTAATTTCCTTATAATATCATACAACTTTCTAGTATCATTTATATATGCAGCATCCTCTGCCTCTTGTGCTAGATTATCTATGTATTTTCTTTTATCATTTCTTGCACTTCTTTTTGTTAATTGCTCTATATCTTTCTGCTTGTTCTTGTTCAACATTTTCACCAATCTGTAACAGTTTCTCTTTTGTTCTATCTCTCTCCTCTATTTTTAATTTGGTGTTTTCTGATGTTCCATTCCTTGTCTGTATTAGTTCGAAATCCCAATCTTTTTTATCATATTTATCCTGTAGAGTTGTTATAAATTTATTTCTAATCTCTTTTTTTTTTTTTTTTTTTTAGTTTTTCAATTTTAAATCTCTTCCTGTTGTGCACTGTTTGTTTATTTTTAAATATTTTTACTTTCATGGTAGCTGTTATTAGAAAGTGATCTGAATATGCCTCGGCTCCTCTTTTACTCTGACATCCAGGAGTGATTTCCTCAAGTTCCTTGATATAAGTACATGGTCTATTTGGTTCTTTGTCTTTCTATGTGGTGCTATCCATGTCCACTTGTGTATTTTTTTATATTGGAAGAGATGCCCTCGTATTACAAGCTGATTGAACATACAAAAGTCTATAAGTAACTTTTCATTTATTTTTCCTTCTGCATACTTTCCCATAACAGTTTCTTTATTAGTCCCTTCCCATTTATCCGGGCTTGGGACCGACATGTCAAGTTTTCACTAAGCATGGCTGGGTTTATCTCCAGGATATTCACCTTTTATTTCTATTGCATATTTTTCTCTTAATGTTATTACTTTTTTTTTTTAACACATAAAATGTATCAAGGAACTAGATAATGATTTGAATATTCAGAAGATGATTTTGCTGTATGTTTGAATTGTTTTAAGAAAATTGAAAATGCTTGTTGTAAAGTTTTTTTTTTTTTTTTTTTCCCCTCATAAGGTCCCTGCTTTGGAAACAAAAGATGGCCATACTATTTTTGAAAGCAATGCAATAGCTTATTATGGTAAGTCACATGTTCCATTGATATCTTTTATACATTTAGGTTTTCTTTTAAAGATGTGAATTTTATACTGGAATTGAGGAAGAGTGGCATCTGTTTTTTAAAGAGCTTGCGCACATAATTGCAACATGATTTATATCAGTCATAATTGCATTGCATGATTTGTAGATCTGATTGGTGTAACTTTAAGTATTTGGTATTTAGCAAGAATTCAGGATTCTTATTTTTCCCATCCAGGAGAAAGAAGTGATAGATGAAACTTCATGAATAGTTTCATCTGTTTCACAAGGGGGTCCCCATTACTTCCATCTTGATAAAAAAAAAAAAAAAAGAAAAAAAGAAAGTAAAATGGTATTCATAATACATAAGTTTTGTGGTGACTTTATTTTGTGTATTATCTTTATTAAATGCTAAAACAATAACCATATTCATCTTTAGGAAATGCTGTTACATATCTCAGACACAAGTGATCAATGCAGTACAAAAAAAACATCATCTTAAATTATTCTAGCTGGAGTTAGAAATTACTCCAATTATATCCTTAAAAAAATAATCTAATCAAATTCTATTTATTATATACAATATCATTATCTGTGCAATTCATTAAAATTATGAATCAAAAATAATTACATTTCCTCTGAAATTAATGTGTAAAAACAATGTATCGAGTTGCAGGTGGTAGATGCTGAAGAAATTGCTCAACTAATGAGTGCCCATTTTTCTAAAAGCTATCATTATTTTGTATACATTGAGCCCATTGCTCCTCTACATTGTAGCAAGTTGATGGGATCTCAGCGTAAATGCTAAAATAGTGTTTAGCTGAGCTGGCTTTGACCAGGCTGTATAATTTGGATCTCAGTACAGTAAATATCCCACAGTAATGGAAAGGTATGATAATCCCATTGCACAAGGGTATTGCAAAGACTGATGTGTCTATCGACCTATCAGCATCTCTGGAGTGGCGATGACGATTTTGAAAAGGATTGTAAGAGATTACATATACAGAATTGAGTTTACAGTGAATCTGTGCTTTGCAATGAACAAGTTTACAAAGGGAAGGTCATGTTTGAGTAACTAGCTCACATTTTATAATGTTATGGGTTAGAAGATGGATATACCATGTAACTTTTGGACTTTGCTAAAGCTTTTGACAAGATAAAGCATGGAAAGTTGTTGGAAAAGTTGGAGGATATGGGATTAGGTTATCTGCAAGATTGAAGGTGACCAGTGATGTATCCCTGATCAGTTCTTGGTCCATTGTTATTCAGCGTTTACATTAATAACATTGGGAAGGATTTGATAGGAGATATACAGTTATTTATTGGTGAAGCAAAGATAGGCAGGGAAATTAGGAATGTGAATACTGTGCAATACTTGCAGAATGATGAATAAGCTGGAATTGTGGGCATGCAAAAATGACTCAGTTCAATGTTAGTAAATGTAAAGTCATGGACTTTTGTGTGATCAGATATCCAGTGTTGTATTATATTGGTGGGATTATGCTAGAAGAAACTGATCAGGTTAAGGGATCTTGGAGTTTAATACACAAGAAGTTGAAGCTCAAGGGCCATATAGCAAAGATTGCAAATACAACTCAGGATAATTTCAATGCTGAAACGAACATTGACATGTTAGGATAGGATAAGGAAATCATATCAGACTTTGATATGATCTCATTTTGACTGAATGTGCAGATTGGTCTCTTGAGACAGATACATTGGAGAGGATACAAAGGAGAGTATTAAAGATATTATATTGGGACTGTGGAATGTGGATTTATGAGGAGAGAGAGAATTTGTGTACTGCAGATACTAGCAAATAGGAGAAAGAGGGATGATATGATAGACTTTCAAACTTCTAGAAAGGGTCATACAGGATACCAGTAGATGGAGTTTTTCATTTTATTGTGGGTGGGAAGAGGATGTGTATGGAATTTGAGAATGAATGTAGTCAAGAAAGATGATAGTTAGATTTTTCTTTTATAGAGTGGTGCAAGACTAGAATGGCTTGCCTTTGGTGGTTACAGATTCAGATAGTGTGAATGAATTCAAGAGAAGATATGATTAAGTATTTTGAGTGATATGTGGCTTCCCTCAGTGAGTCCCTTATTCCCTGGCAGTGTCTTGTTCTAATAATATAATAATTTCAATAATGAACTCATAATATGGAGAAAAAAAACATAAGCCAAGAATATTATCATATTGATTGATTATAGATTTTCAAACAATTATTTATTAGTACTCAGTGGATGAATTAAGCAGAGTAGGGGTAAGATGCTAATCTCTATTGAAATCTCAGTCAGTTCAAATCATCCATTTCTCCTTCAACAAGAGAGATTATTTAAATAAAATTGCTTCACCTTCCAGCAGTAGTGAGAATATTCTTCGACAGAAGCACTTGCTACTTCTATGCAATATGATGAATAAGAGTTCTTATACAGCCAAAACATTGTTTGGCCAGTTACATGCCCAGTGGTCTGGTTCTTCTCATCACCACTGATCACATCTTGATCTTTAATTCTTACTTGGGATTATTTCATTGCCAAACTCATTTTACAAGCCTTGTGTTGTGTAAGTATGGTTCAAAAAACATATCCAAGCATTCCTTTTTCCACTTGGCTGCACTAATTCTCCTGATGATAGTTATAAACAGTTTATAATTCACAGTCAAACACCAAAACAGAGAGAGAGAGAGATGCAACAAGCAATGATGTAAATAAACAGTTAAAAAAAAAAGTGCATTGCTTTATTCACGGGAGCATTATGCTACTAAAATGTATGAATGGAATGGATGCAGCATTGGGTACTTGGGCATTGGTAATGATTGAAAAGCATCTTATGATTAAATCTTTATAAAGCAAAGAATCATAAGGCAGGTTTCCTGAGCTTATTTTCACATCTCATAACAAGAATTAGCTTAGTGTAATTAAATAATTGAACACTGCATAATTAAAAGGCTCTTTAATACTGTTACTTAAAAATTATGTTATCTTACAAAGAACAGTCAAAAGAGTGGCTCCACAGCAAGTGCTGCCTACTTTCTTGTTTCATGAATTTTATTATTTCTGTTCATAATGTTTCATTTTTTAAAACATCACCTATAACAATATTTATATAAAGTAGACCTTGGGCGAGTATAATATTTTTTGTGGTTAGTAAGTTTATGCTGAATTTCAGGAGCACTGGATATGATAAATATGGCAGATAATGAAGAGTTTGCATCCATTGATGATAATCTTCAATACTATAATGAAGATTGTAAGGAAGCAATTGTGGAGAACATTGCAGAAAAAAATTAGAAGAACAAGAAAGTGATGAGAATCATGCTCCCATGCTTGAGTGACTACCCAGAATGCTAGAAATTTTATTTCTGGATTACGACTCTGTTATGGAGGAAGACAATAAAGGAAATGCTGTATCTGCATAAGATGTCTGCCCTGATTTTGTTTAATTGCAGTAAAAAAAAAAAAAAACTGTCAAGGTATACTGGATAAATTCCTGTGATGTCATTAATTGCTGAGAACTGCATGCATGTTTAATACATATATAAAATAATTATTTTTATACCAAATATTTTACTTAAAGCTAGTTTTTAATTTTCACTATTTTGTTCTGCAATAAATGAAAATCTTGTATATTCATTTATGTACACACACACACGCATGCATCTTTCAAACCCTTTACATGTAATTTGGTCATATTCCACTTATTTGGGTCATATTGTGCTATTCCTGTTGTCACCCAATTAACCATACTTGTAGATTATTTTACCATACTTATTTTTCTTCAAGATTTCTTTTGTATTTATTGCTCTCTCTAATTTTAGTACACCCTTAACCTATGCCTTTTTTCTATTTCAGAATGTAAATCTTGAAGTATTTGAAATTGGTTTATTTATTTGCTGGTAATACTAAAGATCCACACATTTTCCGTTTTCATAAGTGTCATTTCTAAATAATACAGTTGATTCCCACTATAGAATACTTGGATGTACCAGGAATACAGTATTAATAGTTTGTTATAGTGGATGCTTTACTATAAACAATTTCTGTAGATCAGCATTGTGTCTATTTGGCTTTGGTCAGGGCTATTTTGGTAATTGCTGCCATCCTAACATCCATATACAGTTGACCCTCACTTGGCAAACACTGTTATAACAAGTTCAAAGTTCATTCACTATATTAATTCACAAAGCTAGAAATTATGATAGCATCTGAATGTGTTCCTAGAGGTTGAAGAATTAATAGGGGGGGAGATTGAAATGGATGTGCAGTCTTATTCAGCAAGAGATCATAATAATATTTTTATTATTATGGATTAGAGAGATGTAAAAGGAATATTGCAAGAATAAGAGCAATGGAAAATTAAACAAGGATTTTTAATAAGTTATTATTTGAAACAATACTAGTTTCACTCGCACAAATTTGATGGTTTCTTCAGTTTGTAATAAGCACAAATTGTCCAAATGAAAATCCTAAACAAGAATGTGAAGTTGCGTGCTATGCATTAGTTCTTTTTCGGTAAAGACTGGAGATGATTGTTGGCAAAATTAAAATTTCAGGTATTGAAAGATTTCCAGATGATCATTAATAGAAGTCCTTGATTTCTGTTCAATGATCTGTGTGAATGGATAACTGCAACGGATTCTCTTAGAAGCCTGGAGTAAAAGTATTTACAAGAAAACTTAAGAGATGCTTGAACATAGCAAGCTAGTGGTATGCAACTTCACATTTGTGTTTAGGATGAATTTATTTTCTTTTGTAAAGATTTTCCATGATTTTGATTTTGATAATTTTGATGTTATCCATTTGTTTTTTGTGCTTATTATAAACTGAAGAAGTGACTCACAGTTTTCTGTGAGTGAAACTAGTTAGTTATTACTTTCAAATTAACAATTAATAAAAAATCCTTGCTTAAGCTCTAATATTTTTTAGTCATAAATGTGAAAGTGAGAGGAATTACAAAATCCAAGGATGGAAAACTTAAGAGTATTGTATAGAAAGCTAAATCAGAGTATGAAAAGAAATTGGCAGTGCAGTCATTTGAAGGCAACCCAAAACAATGTTATCATTGTGCTAAATTCTTTCGCATTCCTTTTTTTTTTTTTTTTTTTTACCTGCAATAAACAATATTCTTGTGTTAGAAGCTGATGAGATTGAATGACTTCTCATTTTGCTAAGATCTATCACCCTAGGTACATGTCATATGGTGCACAGTGCTACCACTACATTGAATAAAGAAATGGTGGCTTCTTCAGAGTTTGTAATAAGCACAAATTGTGCATGAGAATGAGGATCAAGAGCGGTTGCATAACAGCTCTTGATCCTCAAGGGGGGGGTGCCGTAGGTGTCAGGGGGTGGAGCCCCCATTAATGATTATAATATAATAATAACTAACAAAGGCCTGAATTTAGGTGCATTTTGAGGAAATTCTATGACAAACATTCATTTTCTGTGGTCCCTAAGTTTGCTATAGTGAGAGAGTCAACTGTACCATGAAAGACAATATTAATACTTCTTTACTTTCAGTTTGGAATTTAGCTGCCAGTTGATAAATGGAGAAAGACGTCATTAAGAGTGCTAAAAGTTATTTATTTTTATTAAAAAATAGTGATAATGCATTGCAAATTGTGTTTAGTTTAGTTTAAATTTATGTATTTAGCAAATTTTTAGAGTGTTGCATTAAAATGCAGTAATGTGTTATTTGCATCATCAGCAAAATAGTTCATTTTTTCTGCTCTTAAGGGGGGGGGGAATCTGTTAATGTTGGTTATCCTAGTGAATAAGAGATGTTTTAGCTGTAACTTTTGGATCCTGAGCAGTCAATTTCCATCATTAGCCAATTAGAGATAACTGGCACAAGACATTCATTTGAAGAGACAACAGACAAGTATCACTATTTCTCTGCCCTTAACCCTAACAATATATTGTTGTGTAGGTTCCTTTCCTGTGTCAGAGATGGACTAACTCAGAGCCTGGTTAAAGAAAAGGAAAGAAAAGTTCCTAGAATTGGCACGTTCTTCAAGAAGCCAAGTGCTATGGAACCAAATACCATATTCATTGTTTATGGAAGTTTTTTTCACTTGACTATACTACTACATGACCCACGACAGTTTGCGCCTGAAGTACTTTCAGGAGTTGCCCCACTCCTGAAAGTACTTCAGGCACAAACGTTTTTTGCTTACACTTGGATAAAGGATAAAATCCACTATATAATTAGTACCACACTCATTGGGATAACTTCAGATAACTTATATTTTTTAATATTTATCATTTTGCGAGTATTATTATTATTATTTTATTATTTTTTTTTTATTATGGGCAACTCCAAGGAGTCCTTAGACTCATCGAGGGACGCTCTAAACATCATGTCAACAACTATTCAGCTTCCACACAGTATCTATCATACCTTGCCTTGAACCCACTCAGCATCATGGCACCCACAACAGACTCTGACAACTTATTCCACTCATTCACTACTCTCCATGCAAAAAACCTAGTTCTGACACCTTTGCTAACCACACTCTTGCCCAGTTTCCATGGATGGCCCTTAGTCCTCCCGCCACTAGACCTGTTCTGAAAAATATTCTCTGAATTAATCTTATAGAAGCCCTTCAGTAATTTGAATGTCTCAATCATATCACTCCCTCTTGTCTATCAACCAATCTCTGCAACCCACAAATCTTCAGCCTGTTCTCATAAGGTTCATTCCATAGACCTGCTATCATCTTGGTCAGTAGGAGAGTTGCAAAGATATCAGGATTATGGACTGTAGATTATGAAGCCAAATTTGAGAGTATGTGAATTGTAGACAATTGTGAACACAAGAAAGTGGTCTATCAACTTCTGAAGGGATGTTAAGGTTATTGACTGAAATTTTTTTTTGTTATATGAAAATGGGAAGAGAGTGTTTGTTAATTACTAATTAATGTGTGTTTAATTATTTATGAAAGGCTGCAAGACAAGGAAATATGAATTTATAAAATTACTTGAGGGATAATTGGCTTAAGCAGCATTGGAATGGATTTATAGTACAAGGACATTGCATCTGAGAAATGTATCTGTGAATGAGTTGACCATTATGCCTCTAGTTGGTGAAAGAGATTGGCCATTTGACTTATAAGCTGAGAAGACAGCTTTGGCATGAGGAACTACATGGTAAAGGAATTAAAATTAACAGTGCATGGGAATTGGTTAAAGCTTCACTGACGGAAGCTGTATTTGACTGCATTCCCATAGTTAAAAGAATTATTTGCATGGAAGTTAAATACAGATAACCCTCATATAACGCGTACTTATACAATGCAGTTTCGATATAACGCAGTCTACAAATTGTAGTAACCTTGTTCAACACGGTACTTATACAATGCGGTTTCAATAAAAACACGGTCTACAAATTGTAGTAACCCTTTATTTTAAATTGTACATGTTTTGGTCATAAAGTATTACAAAATAAAGATTTATTGTTAAAAAGGTTTCAAAATACGAGTATTTTGAAACCTTTTTTGCATTTACCTCTTTTTTTTTTTTACTATGCAAACCTTGAGAAAGCTGGTCAGTTACTAGCAAAACCGGTAGGCAATTTGTAAGAGCTTAAGTACGTTGTAAATATATGGTCTATGTAACAATAAATCTTTATTTTGTAACCCTTTATTTTTTCATATGTTTTTTATCATGCAACTTAAAAATCAAATTTTATCTTCGTTGAATTTGTTTCTGCCCATATCACGCATGTACGTCAATTGTTTACTGTATAAAGTGTTTATTGTTGAAAGTTGTCTTCATTTTCTGCCAGGAAAGAGCATTAAAAATCATAAAAGTGTTCCCAAGCTCAGCACTTTATTTTCTGGTGGGTTACATACATAATGCAATGTTTTTTTATGTAAAAATTTTATTTTTATAGTAATGGCCACTTAGAGGCTTTTGTGATATGGTTGAAAATGAAATTAGTGAATTAATTGATGGGGAAATAGATTTAAATTAGGAGGAACTGGTGCAATTAATAGATGACGTCGAACCAAAAAGCGGGGAAAAGTTCTGCCGAAGATTCTGATTATCCATTAAAGAATTCGGTTCAAAGAAATTAGCAGGATTGGACTTGGCAAGAAAGTTAGGAAGTTATTTTACAGGTGATGATTACTCATTGGAGTGCTCCGGAAAATTCACGAGACAATTGGATATTTGTTTAGTTCAGTATTATGAACTTAATAAAAAATTGCAGGAAAGTGCTAAGCAAGGTCTTATTACTGACTTGATAACTAAACCAGCTGAACTATGCAATGAGAATTATGCAAATGATGTTCAAGTGGTGACGTCGTCTGTACACTCGTAAATAATGAACATCTACAAAATGTTTGTTTTGAAGAGAGTGACGATGATTAAATTATGCACTTTATTTTATTTTGCCTAAAACATTTATGCATGATGTGCAATGAAGCTTACATACAATTTGTATTTTAATAAGTTTATACTATGTGTATCCTTTTTTTCATGCTTACACAGTGACAGAATATATTTTGAAAAATTATGGAGAGAACTACCATGTTATAGAGTAAAACTTTAGTTTAATATAAACCAAATTCAACACTCAACATTTTGACCTTCATATCAAGGTCATCCTCTGGAGCAGGAGTGTCAGACTCAAATTGGACTACGGGCCATTTGCTATAAAACTATCTCAAGTGGGCCGCAAAAACTTTTAGACTAACAAACCCTGCACTAATTAGAATTGAAGGGAAGTGAAAAAATGAGTATAAATAAATTGGAAAATTAATAACAAAAATTTTATTTATTCTAAGCATTACAAGACATAAAATAATATTATAATGATTATGACAACTTCTTCTTCTGCAGCTTCTCCCACTTAAGTGGGGTCACTGTTTATAATGAGCCTCCTCCACACCTTCCTGTCTTGAGCTGTCACCACATCCAAGTTCTTCATCCTCAAGTCCTCTTCTACCAGCTCCCTCCATCTCTTCTTTGGCTGCCCACACTTCCGCCTTCCTTGCACATCCATCTGCATGACCCTTCTTCCCACATATTCATCCTCCCTCCTCATCACATGACCAAACCATCTCAACCTTGCCTCCTGTATTTTTGCTCCTAAGTTCGTAACTTTCACTGTTCCCCTGACATAGTCATTTCTCAGACGATCCTTTCTGGTCACACAGCACATCCACCTAGGCATTCTCATCTCTGCTACTTCCATCCTGCTGATGTTATTTTTCCTCAGGGCCACAGTTTCTATAGCATATGTCATAGCTGGCCTCACTACTGTCCTATAGATTTTGCCTTTCAGATTGATCGGCACCCTCTTATCGCATAACACTCCAGCCATCTCCCTCCAGTTTCTCCAACCTGCTTGTATCCTGCATCCCACTTCCTTCTCAGCTCCTCCATCTTCTTCCACTGTTGAACCTAAGTATCTAAAGTCTCTCACCTTCCAGATGACATTTCCTTCCAGCTCCAGATCTGTCTCCTGTCCTCCGCCCACTGTGCAACACATATACTCTGTCTTACTGCTGCTCAGTCTCATGCCTCTCTCTTCCAGTACTTTTCTCTATCTTTCCAGTTTAGTTCCTGCTTCTTCTCTTGAATCTGCACACAGCAAGATGTCATCTGCATACAACATTGTCCAAGGAGCATCTTCTCTCACCTCCTCTGTTACCACCTCCATCACAATATTAAACAGAAATGGACTTAATGCTGACCCTTGATGCAAGCCAACTGTTACTTCAAAACTTTCTGTCTATCCCAGACAGGTCCGAACACTTGTCTTCACATTTCTGTACATTTCCCACAACAACCTGACATATTTCTTTGGCACCTTCTTCTCCCTCAGACACCTCCAGATTTCTTGCCTTGGCACTCTGTCGTATGCTTTCTCCAGATCAATAAATGCCAGATGTAGCTCCCTTTGTTTCTCTCGATACTTTTCCATCATGTGCCGTAACCCAAAGATAGTATTATAAATAATATTAAAATAATAAAAATATTATTATGACAATATTAAAAAAATTGATTATGACAACTCAAAAAAAAAAAAAAAGTAAAGAATATTTTTATTAGCAAAGGAGCCTGTGTAGCTCAATAGAAGTGGCATTTGCACTCTACAGCGCTTGACCGCACGAAGAAAGGATTTGGTGGTTCAAATCTAGTCGCTGACTAGAGGAAATTTTTCTAAGCCTTTCCCGAGTTAGTCAATCTTGCACGAGCTAGCAGGTTTTTTTCTCCTGGAAACTCGGGTTTTTCGTCACGTAAACTCAAGAAAATCTACCGTAAAACCCACACTATTTTCAGACATTAAAAATATTGTGTTTGGGTTAGAGACCACGAGATGGCGGCACTAGCTTGCCGCCGCCTTTACTGCATACCGATGAATCAGTGATAGCCCTGGGCCAGCTCTGATTGGCTACCAGTGGAGATTGAACTGCCCACTCAATCTCCAAAAGTTAGATAGGGTAAACGACCCCGCCTACTCCCTATACGGGAACAACATAGGCGTTAGCTGATTTTTTGTTATATTTACAATAGATAGCATTTAATCCAAATTAAAACGAAATTAAATTTTATTTAAATAAATCAAGGAGCCTGTGTAGCTCAGTGGATGTGGCGTTTGCACACCGTCGCGCTTGGCCGCACGAAGGAAGACTTTGTTTCGAGTCTAGTCGGCGACTAGAAGAAATTTTTCTAAGCCTTTTTTCGACCAGTTCCCTAGTTAATCGATCTCTGGCACGGGCAAGCAGGTTTTTCCTCCCTGAAACTCGGGTTTTTCGTCCTGTAAACTCAAGAAAATCGACCGTAGAACCCACATTATTTCAGACATTAAATATATTGTGTTAGGGTTAGGGACCACGAGATGGCGGCACATTTGAGCCGTCTCTCTTCACTGCATACCGCTTAATTAGTGATAGCCTTGGGCCATCTGTCTCTGATTGGGTACCAGTGGAGATTGAACTGCCCACTCAGTCTCCAAAAGTTAGATAGGGCTAAATGGCCTCGCCTACTCCCGCATACCGGAATAAAAAGGCGTTAGCGGATTTTTTTTTTTTTTTTTTAAATAAATCAAGTATTTATATATTTATACATTCTAAAAAAAAGTATAAACTCTTCATTAATAACCATCACAAAAATTTACAAAGCGTCCTGCTAGTTTGAAATTTTTTGTGTTTGCGTTGAAATAAAATACAGTAAAACCCTGAAGTTATGCGGTAGGTAGGACCAACAAAAAACACGCAAGTCGAATTCGCTTAACTCTGGGTATAATTTTGCATGTAATTTATATATACAAACATACAATTAGGACCAAAGGTTTACATAAACACCATATTTTTTAAGAAATATAATCATAATTGTAGTTTTTTGTACATAAAAAAAAGAAAGTTCTTTCGATGTGGATGGTTTTATAAAATCTAATAGATTCGTCTGATGACATAATGGCTTTTTCTTGTCACGCAAAATTTCTTCATAGCAAGCCAATGATTTTTTTATTCCTTGTCTTGTGACTACAATTCGCTCCTCGTTAGAATCTATGTCCTCCAAAATCTGTAAACCTTTCTTTTATGATTGTTCTTACTGTTGATTCCTTTAGATCGAACTTCTTTGCTAGCTCACAAATTTTCATTCCGCCTTCAAAATCCTTAATAATGTTGAGTTTTGTTTCCAAAGACATTATTTTTTATGTGATAAAATTTTTATCAATAACATAACATTAAACAATCGCAAGGTTTGTAGACTATAAAAATCGTGTATGAATTGAGACCGCGCGAAACACGTCAGTGCTTGTTCACAGCATGTGCGACACTGGCGAATGTGGCTGGTGCCTGAAAGATGTGACTAGTGAAGCGGGACAGGAATACGTACATATATGAAACCACGTAACTCCGGATTCGCATAAGTCGGGGTATGACTGTATTTATATATATATATATATATATATATATATATATATTTCAAAAAATAGATTTAATGACTCCAAGACCGAGATAACATATAAAGATTTTAATGATAAATACTACTAGTTTCGGCATATAGCAGCCTTCTTCAGGTATTTATAAAGGAAAGGAATACTAATAAACATTGAATTATTTAAATAAACAAACTGGAAATTACAGGTACAAATTGCCTCACATAATCGATACATAAAAACGTTGTATTTTTCAAGTTGTTCCAACTGGCGTGCCATTGTTTGTTGCAATTGTGCGTGCAAGTTCACGTGAACGCCAATATTGAATAACTGCAGCATGGCTATCTGGGATGTTATAACTTAAATTATTATTTAAGTGGACCGGGTTCAGTAGGATTTCCCGTGATTCTACGATTTTTCTTTCAAACTCATCTTCACAGCGAAAAATATTTTCTGATCTATTCCAGCATACAGAGTGGCTTTGTTGGTCATCATTAGGATTATTTGAAAAAAGAACATGACTGGATAAAGCAGTTGCATGAGATCTTTTGTATGAGATGTCTCTCTTATGCTCTTCTATGCGTTGTTCAATAGATTTGTTAGTTTGACCAAAGTATGGGATATTGCAATCACACCACAATTTATATACTCCAGGGTACTTAAGGTTGTGATGAGTAGGTTTTGGATGGCTGATTAGAGAGCGGATTTTTGGAAGTGTGGTGAAGAAGGTCCTGATATTATATTTTCTAAGGACTTTAGCTATTTTCTTAGAGACTGTGCTAATGTATGGAATAGAGATGCTACCTTTAAAATTAATAGTCTCTGTTGTGCACTGCTTAGGAGGGTTCAGAAGAAGTTTCTTAATTGTTTTTTCAGAGTATCCATTTTGTTTAAAAATAAGAGTGAGGTGATTCATTTCTTTTTGTAGTTCATCTTGTTCATTTAAGAGAGAACGTGCTCTGTGTCCTAAGGTAGATATAATTCCAAGTTTTTGTGGTGGAAAATGATGAGAAAGATTATGCAGATATCTATTGGTATGCGTAGGTTTTCTGTACATAGAGATTTTTAATCTTTCAGAGTATCGTGTAAGCATAACATCCAAAAAAGGTAAAGAGTTATTATTTTCTATATCAGCAGTAAATTTTATATTAGGATGTTGGATGTTTAGATGACGAAGAAAATCTGTGAGAGCTGTGTGCCCGTGATTCCAAATAATGAATATATCATCAACATATCTTTTCCAAACTTTTGGTTTAAATGAGAAGGAAGATATGGCTTTCTTATAAACAATGGCACGCCAGTTGGAACAACTTGAAAAATACAACGTTTTTATGTATCGATTATGTGAGGCAATTTGTACCTGTAATTTCCAGTTTGTTTATTTAAATAATTCAATGTTTATTAGTATTCCTTTCCTTTATAAATACCTGAAGAAGGCTGCTATATGCCGAAACTAGTAGTATTTATCATTAAAATCTTTATATGTTATCTCGGTCTTGGAGTCATTAAATCTATTTTTTGAAATGTATAACAACCGAGTAAAAACTAATCGCCACATATATATATATATATATATATATATATAATTTTTTTTTTTTTTTTTTTTTTTTTTTTTTTGCGTTGTGGGGGGCTACTATATTTTGAATTTTTAAAGAAATTTTCAAATGTTACTGAAAATATTTTGGGAGAAAATTATGATATTTTTGGGGTAAAAAAAAATATATATATACTTGCATAATATAATTATAATAATTTAATTTCAGTATTTTATTTTTTTCCTGACACTTGACAACGTTTATTATTAACCAGACTGTCAAAATTTGGACTCCAAGATTGTGACGACTTTCATTATGGCAGAAAGGTTGACTTCAGTTAATCTTGATCTGAGAGCTGTTTTGTTCCCTTTCATACATGAGAATAATTGTTCACATAAATAATTGCTTCCAAAATAACATAGAATATTTGCTGCAAACTTTTTTATTTCCGGATATTTTTGACCATCATCATTTTCTATATTGGTTTAAGCCAATAAGAATACAGTTTGGTCACCTAAATCATAAATTGCCAGCCCATCCTCTTTCATTCAGTATCCAGGTAGATACCCAACAAGAGCAAAGCCAATAATAATGGCAAATACCTGTTGGATTTCTGCTCAGGACATGGACTGGTTATTACTAACACCACGCTATAACATAAAAATGTGCACAAATTCACATGGAGAGAAGAGGCGCAAATAATAAGAAAAGTCTCATTGACTATGTTATTGTTGATAGTGATGTTTTCTCCTTGGTGCAGGGCGCCAGAGTGTACAGAGGATTTGAAATTGGAAGCGATCACTGTTTAGTTTTGAGCAGGATAAAATTGAATTTCGAATTGAAAAGAATAACATGTAAGAAAGTTTTAAAGCGAATAAAAGTTGAGCAGCTCTCAGATGTGAACTGTAGACTAAAATACACAAAGATTATTGAAGAAAAAATGAAAGAGTTTGAAAACAGAAACCAAACCTTGGAGATTCAGTGGCAAGCCTTGAAGTAAACGCTGATTGATTCAGCCAGAGAGGTATGTGGTGAGGTTGTCTGCAAGGATAGAAAAATCACAACTCCTTGGTGGACACAAGAAGTTAAAGAGGCAGTGAAGGAAAAGAAGAAAGCATATCAAAAGTTCTTAGTCAGCTTTTGCTCTTAAAGAATACAGAGACAAATGTAAGAAAGCTAAATACTGTGTAAAACTAGCTAAACAAAAGTCATGGGAGGACTTTGGCAAGAATATAGAAAATAAATAACAAGAAGGTGGTAGGATATTCTGGAGGTTGTTGAAGCTTAGAAATGGAGGAAAGAGTGCTATAAAAGGAGTTAGAGATGATAAAAGTTATATGAAAAACAGGAGACAAATATATCCTTGAAGTATGGAGTAATTACTTCGAAAAATTGCTAAATGAAACAAGCAGTGATGACAGCACAGTGATAAAAAACACTGACCAGGCATGCAGTCAGGAAAACATATCCATACTTGAAGTAGAAAAAGCCATCAAAGGCTTGAAATGTGGAAAGGCAGCAGTAGTAGTAGATGATATTCGACCAGAAATGCTGAAGTATGGTGGTGGTATAAGAGTCTTACAGTGGCTGCACTGCATAGTTCAGAAAGCCTGGAGAGAGGGATGAATTACCGATGATTGGAGCGGAGCTCTCATAGTACCCATATATAAAAAGGGAAATAAAACTGAATGTGAGAATTACAGAGGTATTTCTACTGAGTGTTCCTGGCAAGATCTATGCAAGCATACTTGAGAAACGGTTGAGAAGAATTGGGGAAGAAAAGCTTGGTGAAGAACAAGCTGGATTCAGGCTAAATAGAAGCTGTCAGGATCAGATCTTCACTTTACAACAAATAGTTGAGGAAGCATGGGAATGTAACAAAGAACTTTATCTAAGTTTTGTCGATCTGGAAAAGGCATATGACAAGGTGCCAGGAGAGAAGCTATTCAATATGCTACAGTTATATGGTGTCAATGGGGCATTATATCAAACAATACTTAGTCTGTATTTGAGTTGTAAGTCAACAGTTAGAATTGAAGGAAGTGCAGGAAGATGGTTTAATGTTAAATCTGGTGTGAGACAAGGATGTACATTATCCCCTCTGTTATTCGTTAACTATATGGATGACATTATGAAGGAAAGTGGTATTAAACATGATATCAGAATTGGAGATGTTGATGTTAACTCTTTGCTTGATGTGGATGTAGTTATACTTCTAAATAAATCCACTACAAGATTGCAAGATTCCCTGACCAAATTGAATAACTGTTGTAATAGATATGATATGAAGGTCAGCATGACAAAGACAATGAAAATCGGTAGCATTGTCGAATATGTCAATTGTGTTGTGAACGGGGAACCTGTGGAACAAGTAAAACATTTCAGATATTTAGGCACAATTTTTACTGAAGATGGTAAATTAAATATGGAAATAGATAACAGAATCAACAAAGGTGGTATTGTAGGAAGTCAATTGAATAAATTCATATGGAATAAGAGAGAAGTTAGTCGGAACACTAAATTAGCTGTATACAAGACAGTTTCAAATCAGTTTTAACTTATGAATCTGAGAGCTGGATCAGAAGTAAAACACTTGACCAAAGACTATAGACTGCAGATATGAGAGTCCTGAGAAAGATTAGAGGCGTGAACAGATGGCATCAATGGCAATATCATATTAAAAACGAGGATATTAGGAAAGAACTTGACATTGTCGGCATCCAGGAATGCATTAGCAGAGCTAATCTCAGGTGGTATATTCACTTAAACAGAATGGGCGAGGAAAGATTAGCAAAACAAGTGTTCTCTGCCAGGTTGGCACGAAAATGACCCAGAGGAATACCAAGATATAGGTGGATTGATACGGTACAATGTGCCTTAGACGATAGAAATATAAGATGTGAAAATGATAATATTGGAATCTTGACAAGTAACAGACTAATTTGGAGGAATATTGTAGATAGGAAGTTAGTAATGATGTAAATTTTTCATGTAGTACTATCATATCCTGTCCACCCCCTTGAGGTACATGTCAGGAATTTGATGATGGATGGATATTTTTGACCTAAATAACTGTATATTTCTGGTACACCAACTTCTTGGTATTTCGCTTTTAGAATGGAATCATTTTGGAAATCAGTAAGTTCTATTTGAATGCAAATCGGAGGTTTTTCGAAATTACAGGAAAAAGGATCCGTAAAAAGCGAAAAAACTTCTACTTGCTCCTTGAAATCTTTAAATCACCTATGAAATCCAAGTCTTTTAGAAATTGTGCAAAGTGGCTGATTGAGGCCTCTGGATCGGATGAAGTTCACGGTATTTTTCACAGACTTAAGTATGCTGCTCATTTCCAACATTTTGGAGCACAGGACCTGCTGAAGAATAATGCAGTGGAAAGATTGCAGTTTTGGAATGTCTGGTTACATTTCCTTCAACTTTGCTGCAAGTCTTGACACAAAACCTTTATTTTTGCCTGTCATTGCTGGAGCACTATCAGTTGTCACTGCTACAAGCCTGTTCAGAGGAAGTTGATATTTTTCAAAAATGTCTCCCCTTGTAGTGGTTCCATGAATGGGAATTCTAAGAACTCTTCAGTAATATTCATATTATCGTCGCAAGCCCGACGAAACAAAGCAACTTGAGCCACGTCATGAATATTGAAACTTTCGTCAAGTGAAATTGAAAAGCACTGTACATTTGTGGATATTTCTTGCAGCTGGTCACGCAGATTATCTGCCATTTGGGTTATTCTTTCGATTACAGCATTTTCAGACAAAGAAATATCATGAAATACTTGCACATTTTTGGGACATACGTTTTCGGCTGCTTTTATCATTCATACATTCCTTAACCAAGGAACCGTCACTAAAAGGTTTGGAATATTTCGCCAATAAATAGCTGATTTCATAACTGGCTCTCACTGCTGATTTATTATCTTTCATAATTTTTGAAAATACTTGTTGTTGACTTTGAAGTGGATTCTTCATACGTCTTAATTTTTCTTCTCTCAGTTTACCCTCAAAGTGTGAATATTGTTCTTTGTGAATTTTATCGTAGTGCCTTTTTATATTATATTCTTTGGCGACACTAATTGTTTCATTACAAATAATGCACGCAATTTTGTCCTTTGTTTCAGGACAGAAGTAATTTAATTCCCATTTTTCTTGAAATTTTCTCCTCTCATCAGCAATTTTTCTTTTTCTTGTTGGCTTGGAAAGCGACATTGCCTCGGTGAATAAATATAGTATTAATATTATTAACAATTTTTATAAAAATGTTTGAATAAAACTGCACAAAACTGTAGACCGGTGCACGATACTATTGCAAATAAAAAATAATAAAAGAGATTTTCTCACTGCTAGATTGTCGTTGAATCGTGTTCGCCGCACTGACTTCAAAGATCACAGATTGACTGTAGTAGGCAATTATACATATAATTGCCTGCTACCAGCTGTTCACGTATGCTGCGCGTCATGTGAACAGCTGGTAGCCAATACAATTCAACTTTTTCAGTACGCTACAAGCAGCGTTCTGCTTGTAGCGTACTGAAAACTCCAATGAAAGCATAAATATAGTTTACGATTGATGAGAATTGGATCTAACATTGAAATTGCGATATAATTTTTATTACTGCAATTATATTATAGCAGGTTGCATCCATATCGTAACTATAAATGTCGTATGAAAACGAATAAATCGATACCGTATTTACTCGAATATAACTCGCACTTTTTTCTCCCCAAAATTAAAGCTAAAAAAGCATGGTGTGAGATATATGCGATGCTTTTTAGAAACTAAAGTTTTCAGAAAAAAAACTGAAAATGGGGATGACTTACCAAGAATCTCCTCTTCGTTATAGCTACTTCCGGCCTCCAGAGCAGTTTCCTTATGTGCATTGTCAAAGTTATCTATCCAAATTGCATCATCTTCTTTACCATTATTCCAAATAAAAATTATAAGATTTTAGATACGTAATGAACATCCTTCACGAATGTCTGAGAAGTGAAAGCAAAACGTGAAATAGGCAGCAATGGTAGGCCAATAGAGATAGAACAGCTATGAAGATGTGGATATGATTGGTGCGGTATTAACAAAAGATCGCGTTACCAAAACACAAAGTCAAGCGACATTTTTTGAGATGAGATGCTAACTTTCTTCAACCATGTTTGCCGGTGAAACATATGGTTTTGCTTAAACAGCATGGTTAATGTGGGAGGGGGACATGTGATTCATTAGTTAATGCCGTTTTTATGCCAGTTGTCTCTAATTGCAGTTGGAGAAGGCAGGTTGTTTACTGTGGGGAGCGAGTTATTGTTCTGAAGTGAAAGTGGTTAAACTTTTATTTTCGTGTGCGATGTACAGTTCATGCAAAACTTTTTAATTTCTTTTTTCATAAAGTAAAACCAGTGTACAGGGGTGTGAGTCGTATGTGAGGGCAAGTTATACTTGAGTAAATACGGTATTTCTGTTTTATTATAAAAAGCAATCGTCCTTTTTTTTTAAATCTTTCCTTAAGGTGTTGGGGGCTGCCAGTTTGACTGTCTATCCCTGCTCTGGAGCATATACAATATATACAGAGAAACAAGCTGCACTACAATCTACATGGTTTGCTAAAGTTACTGACCAACCCGTTACTACAATTGGTGGTGTGACCTCTGGTGGAAAAAAAAAACTTTTGTACATCAAAGCTAGAGTCATTATTATCTATTAGGTTACAAAACTAAGAGTTGGGCTGGAGAGCAACAAGTATTTTTTTAAAAATGTGATTATACATATAAATTTCAATCAATTGATATGGAATAGTGTCCTAAAGTATGCTAGATACTAAGTGGGCTGAATATGTGCCATCCAAATTCTTGGAATTTTTATGCCACCATTATTGAGATTAGGGTGGTTAATCAGAATTTCACAGGCTTCTTTAAATTTTCTTCATACCAGGTTTTTGTATGATGTAAAGAGCAGGTACTTTTGCAGTCAATTTGGTGTAGGGTGTTGAGAGTGTGATCTGAGAGGCCTGCTTCACCAAAATTGTTATATTTAATGTGTCTTTTGTGTTATTTTTTACGTATAGGGATGGTACGTTCAGTTTCACCAATATAAGGTAAGTTACAGGTGCAGTAGATGCAATAACTCCAGGATGTGCCAATGGGAGGAGAGGATCCCTAGAGGAGTTGAATATGTTTTTTAATTTTATAGGTGGTTTAAAAGTGGCATTGAGATTATAATGGTGTAGGATTCTATTGATTTTTATTCTGATAACCATTTAATGTATGGGATGGCTATCGTTTTACTGTAATCTATATTCTTTTTTGATGAAGTTTTATGAAGAACTTTATTAATAGTATTTTTGTTATATCCATTATTTATAAATGTGTTGCTAATAATTTTTAATTCTTGTTTAAGAGCTTGTTGATTAGAGCAAATTGTTATAGCTCTATTTTTAAGGGTGCTAATGATTCCAAATTTTTGGGACGGGTGGTGATATCAGTTAGCATGTATATACTGGCCCTTACCTGTCGGTTTGCGGTAAACCATGAAGGATAGACTGCCTGACAGAAGACGTGTATCCAGGAACAGGAGTGAGTTCTGATTTTCAATTTCAATAGTAAATTGTTTGTGTTCATGTTGTTTGTTCAGATGGCTAAGGAATGTGTTTAATGTTTGTGTACCATGTGGCCAGATAATGAAAACATCGTCAACATGTCTAAGCCACACTGTAGGTTTTAGAGTAAAGGAATCAAGAGCACTTTTCTCAAAAGCTTCCATATGAAAGTTAGCATTTGGTGAGGATAGTGGTGAGCCCATGGCCTTACCTTCTTTTTGTAGGTAAAATTTATTTTGCCACACGAAGTAACCGGAACATAGTACGTGGACAAAGAGGGCCGTAATGTCGAGCAGAAATTTGTTCCATAGGAGAAGAATTGTGTCACTGATTGGGACATTTGTGAAAAGGGTAGAAACTTCAAAACTAACTAATAAATCATCTTTGCCAACTGTTATGTTTTTAATTTTGTTTATATTTGTCTTCTTTATATAAGAGGCAGAATGACCTACCAACTCCTTGATTGCTGACGCTGATTTCTTGGCTAGGTAGTAATTATGGCTGTCTATTCCTTCAACTATCGGCCAAAGCGGAACGTTTTGTTTGTATACTTTAGGAACACCGTATATTCTGGAAGAACAGGCGTAATGGGGTATAAGTTTTTTAACAGTGTCTGACAGCCAAGAAGTGATGGACTTGAGTAATTTCTCAATTTTTTTTTCTTTATTCTCTTAGTTGGATTATAGTTTACAAGCTGGTAGGTGCTGTTATCGGAGACTAGTTGATTCATCTGATGGATGTAAGACCTGTCAAGGACAACAGTGGCATTAACTTTGTCCTTTGTCTGCTCTTTACATCATACAAAAACCTGGTATGAAAGAAAATTTAAAGAAGCCTGTGAAATTCTGATTAACCACCCTAATCTGAATAATAATGGTGGCATAAAAATTCTCAGAATTTGGATGGCACATATTCAGCCCACTTAAGGACTTTAGGAAACTATTCCATACCAATTGGTTGAAATTTATATGTATCATCACTTTTTTAATATGTATGTGTGTGTGTGTGTGTGTGTGTGTGTATATATATATATATATATATATAATACATACACAGGGTGTCCCAAAATTCACACAAGAAGTAATAGGGTTATGCATGGAATAGCATATCGGGTAAATGGCCTCCACAGCTTTGCTGGCACATATGCACTCTTTTGTCGAAATTTTCCATGACCATTTTGCATAAATGTGGCTGAATTCGTTGATACAGCGCTCAATTTCCTCCTTCAAGGTGTGGGTGGTCGTGGGCTTGTTGGCATAAACTTAGACTTCAAAAAACCCAAAGAAAAAAGTCCAACGGCATTAAGTCACATGATCTGGGCAGCCAATTCTGATCACCAAAACGGGAAGTTACACGACCGACTCATGCAGTAATTGAATTGTTTCTCGGGCTGTATGGCATGTGGCACCATCTTGTTGAAACCATGTCGTCCACATCCATATCTTGCAATTTAAGCACAGAAAACTGGTTATCATGTCGCGATAGCGAGCACCATTAACTGTTATTGCCTTACCAGCTGCATTTTCGAAGAACGGACCGATGATGCCTCCAGCCCAAAATCCGCACCAAACAGTGATGCATTTGTTTCTCAACAATCACTCATGGATTTTCTGAACCCCAAATGCGACAATTTTGTCTATTAACGAAGCCATCAAGATGAAAATGAGCCTCATCGCTGAAGATGATTTTGTTCGAAAAATAAGCATCCACTTGTTGTTCCATAATCCATTCAACGAACTCTCAGCTGTGTGTGGTCAGTAGGCTTCAGTTCTTGAGTCAGTTGAACTTTGTAAGCATAAAGATGCAAATCTTTTTTGAGAATACGCTGTAAAGAGCTTCTCGAAATGCACGATTCAAGACCACGGTGCCGAATTGATGTTCCTGGACTCTCAGCAGCACTCACGAACTGCTTTGATGTTTTTTGTTGAAGGACGCCCAGCGTGTATAAGATCACTAATTGATCCAGTTTCCTTGAATTTTTTAATTAATCTTTTCACAGTTGATGAAGTTAAATCACTATTCCGACCATATTTTGTATACAAAAATTGCGAACTGTAGCTGCCAAACCTGCATTATTTTTAAAATATTGCTCAACAATGAAAATGCGTTGTTCTTTCGTGTAGTGCTCCATTTTTAATAACCCTGAACTGTCAGCTGTCACGCTGTCTTTTTGTTCTCGTTGGAAACACTTTACTGCACAAATGGCGCTAAATTTAAATCTTGCGTGAATTTTGGGACACCCTTTATATATATATAAACAAACTTGTTGGTCTCCAGCCCAACTCTTAGCTTTGTAACCTAATAATAAGACTAGCTTTGATGTAATAAGGTTTTTTTTTTTCTTCACCAGAGGTTAGGTCAATAATTGTAGTAACGGTTGGTCAGTAACTTTAGCAAACCATGTAGATTGTAGTGCAGCTTTTAATAAATTTAGTTTAATCCTTTATCCAAGTGTAAGCAAACAAAGTTTGCACCTGAAAATATCTTGAGGACTGAGGTAAGGTAGTGCAACTCCGAGCAAAGATGGACCAAGCTCTCATCACTCCTTGTTTCAGTATCTCCCATAATGCAAACCACATCTCCTTGCAGTCATGTATACTGCTATGCATTAAGGGAAGGGCCACTACCCAGACTGGTCTCAATCTTTATTGAGGTCTCGTCAGTGGGAGGGCAGACCCAAACATGGAGATACTAAGGCAGAAGCAGTATGAGAGGTCATATTTACCTATAGGAGTTGCCAACAGGTGTACCACCTTATTATTGAATTACTCTGGATTTAGAGAAAGATGTTGGAAGTTTATTTTTCACTTGGTTAGACTATAATAAATTTAATAGAAAGGGGGATGGTAAATCCCTTTATGTTTTTATAGTCGGGTACGAAACTCAGATCGAAATCCATAGAGTTTCATGCCGAAAAACTATCGGCAAGCCCAAGTGTAAATAATCACTTCGGTAGTACAACACCAGGGCAACTCCATGCCAAGGTGGAGCAAGCTCCGTCACTAACTTAAATATTCTCTCATAATGTAAAACCCAGCTCCTAAGAGATGTATATATATTGTTTTACGTTATGAGAAGAGGTCACTACCCAGACTGGTTTCAATCTTTTTTGAGGTCTCATCAGTGAGTAGGTAGACCTGGAATATCAAGGTTTTAAGTGAACACAAACTTGCATACCTCTACTATCGAATTGCCAAAGTGGTGTACTCCTATATTTATTGTTAATTACTAATTTAATAAGCCGAAAGGCTATTTTACCGGCGAATATGTTAATAGAAAGGGGGGGGGGTAAATCCCTTTATATTTTTATAAATTGATTTACATTTTTATATAAAAACATAAAGGGATGTACCATCCCCCTTTTTATTAACATATTTGCCGGTAAAATAGCCTTTACGCTTATTAAATTAGTGCAATAAATTTAGTTTAATTCTTTATCTAAGTGTAAGCAAACAAAGTTTGCACCTGAAAATATCTTCAGGACTGAGGTAAGGTAGTGCAACACCAGTGGTGCAGCTTATTTCTCTGTATATATTGTGTATGCTCCAGAGGTTGACCTTGATTAGTGCAATAAATTTAGTTTAATTCTTTATCTAAGTGTAAGCAAACAAAGTTTGCACCTGAAAATACCTTCAGGACTGAGGTAAGGTAGTGCAACACCAGTAGTGCAGCTTGTTTCTCTGTATATATTGCGTGTGCTCCAGAGGTTGACCTTGATATGAAGGTTGAAACGTCAGTGTTGATTTAGTTTTATATTAAACTAAAGTTTTACTCTGTAACACTGTAGTTGTCTCCATAATTTTTCAAAATGTATTTATACTATGTGTTTCGTTTCATGGTTTATATGCTTTCTTAACTTAAATGAATTACCTGAATTAAACAAAAATATTTTTTGTTGGATATATATGTCATCGTTGTTTATATAATTAAAAAAAAAAGATTTCGGAACATAACCCTACTTTTTCTATGTGATCTGAGTCTTGCATAACACGATTTATATGATGCGGCATTTCTGCGGAACCTAACATCCGCATTATACGAGAGTTACCTGTATATAAATAACACTTGAAGGCTGCATTTTATTTAAGGATGTTTTGAATCTAATATTGTGGCAAGATGTAGCTGTACTGTAGAGCAGGCTAGGAGAGTAATGACCATGACGAGGATGTGTAAAAATAATCATAATTTAAAATTATGAATATTTTTACAAATTGTTTGTTAGTACATTATTTGTACTAACAAAAACGGGCATGTCGGCACTTACAATGTGCCCATTATTGATGTTATTTTGTCAAAATAAAATGTAAAGCATTTAAAAATTTTTATGTACTTAGTGGATTTGGATAGTTGTTTTACTTTCAGAAATTTTTATTGTAGTTTAAAATTAAGTGTTCTGTTTTATAAAGACATTCTCATTACGCTAATGGAGACAACACTTCAGCCATTATGCTTAACTTCTTGCTTGCCACTTTCATTGAGTGCGCATGCTCGCCGAGGAGGGTGATTGACAGCTGACAGAGAGAGCATTCGGTATCAAAGTAATGAGGGAAAAAAAAAGAACTAATGGAAGTTTAAGAACACAGACCAGAGAAATTTTGATCTTATGAAGTTTATTTAGTTTTATGTGACAGTTGGAAGAATATTAATAGTAGATTCCGAAAAAGGAATAGTAAAATTGTGTGAGACTTTAAACTGAAGGAGTTCAGACTATCAACAAGTAATTAGTAAATAAAAGAAGATATTGCAGTCAATGTTGTAATTGGATATTAGAGGAAATGCTGATTGGAAAGTTTCATCTGTCTTAAGTACGCCTGATCTATTTGTTATTTCTATTGGAAAAGACGACAGAATTACCTCAACTTAAATATGTTGTTTATAAAGTAGTAGAAGAAACTTTTTTTCTCCAGTACAAAAATTAGTAAATTGTACGTCAAATTAAACTTCAAGAGGTAAGAGTATTTATACTAAAGTCAGGAATAGTATTGTGTGCTATATAAGGGTGATAAGAAAAGATCCTATGTAAAAGAAGAAGAGAGTTTTATATTTTCGGAATAGGCCCTGGAAACTGACTATGAACATTTTTGTTGTTGTGAAAACAAGGTTTTTATTCTGGTTAACGTGATTAAGTATATGGTAAACACTCTAGTCAGAGAATGAGTGATTTTAATATTTTTGGATAAGAAAATCTCTAAAGTGTAGATTTATTTTAAAAGGCCTTGGATCCATTATTTTGTAGTTATGTAATTTTATCTAAAGTATATATGTATATATTGTTTTAGTTTTATTAAGGGGTACTTAAGGGTCAAAGCTGTATAACTGAGAGGAGACCTCCACATCGCCTTTAAAGGAATGCGGAGAACCGACCAGGGCTTCTGACCTAATGTCCAATCCTCACCTTCTCGTGGTGCACCCTGTTGGGTATCTACCTGGATACTGAATGAACGAGGATGGACTGGCAATTTGGGATATAGCCGACCAAATTGTAATTCTTATTGGCTTAAATCAAATTATAAAATGATGGTAGAACATGACAAAATTTCATGCCGCTTGGGCCTCGCCCGGTTAAACAAGGCCCCCGTTGTTTTCACCAGGGAACCAGGGTGAACAGCGAAAAGTCAGCTACTGAAACAAATCTAAAAAAACACCCAAACTCAACATCACCAGAGTTAAAGATTGGTACTATCAACATAAGAAGCCTGAATGGCAAACAAATGGAGCTACCTGAGAGGAATTAGATAAGTACCAGATCGGCATACTAGGAGTGACTAAAACAAAAAAGACAAAAACTGGTGAGATCTTTCTGAGCAATAAATTCAAAATGTTATATTCAGGCAATGACAATCATGGAAAAGAATGAGTAGCCATAGTATTCAACACAAAATATGAGGCGAATCTTCTTGAATGGCAGGCAGTCTCAAGTAGAGTGATGTGGGCAAATATCAGAATGGGGAATTGGACAGTGAGACTTATTTGTGCCTGTGGTCCCACAGAAGGTTCTGCTAAGGTAGAAGTGGACAAATTTTTTAATCCTTTAGAGAAAGCATCTCACAGTTGATCAGATATATTGTGAAAATTTGGAGAGAAGAGCAAAGCTAATAATAATTTCAAACATTTGTTGGATTTCTGCTCAGGACATGGATTGGTTATTACTAACACCATGTTCCAACATAAAAATGTGCACAAATTCACATGGAGAGAAGAGGCAAGAAATAAAAGTCTCATTGACTATGTTATTGTTGATAGTGATGTTTTCTCCCTTATGCAGGACACCAGAGTGTACAGAGGATTTGAAATTGGAAGTGATCACTATTTAGTCTTGAGCAGGATAAAATTGAATTTCATATTGAAAAGAATAACATGTAAGAAAGTTTTAAAGTGAATAAAAGTTGAGCAGCTCTCAGATGTGAAATGTAGACTAAAATACACAAAGATTATTGAAGAAAAAATGAAAGAATTTGAGAACAGGAACCAAACTTCAGAGATTCAGTGGCAAGCCTTGAAGAAAACCTTGATTGATTCAGCCAGAGAGGATGTGATGAGGTTGTCTGCAAGGATAGAAAAATCAGAACTCCATTGTGGACACAGGAAGTTAAAGAGGCAGTGAAGGAAAAGAAGAAAGCATATCAATAGTTCCTGGAAAATAAGTCAGCTTGTGCTCTTAGAGAATACAGAGACAAATGTAAGAAAGCTAAACACGTCATGGGAGAACTTTGACAAGAACATGGAAAATAAATATCAAGAAGGTTGCAAAATATTTTGGAGGTTATTGAAGAAGCTTAGAAATGGAGGAAAGAGTGCTGTAAAAGGAGTTAGAGATGATAAAGGTGACATAAAAAAAGGGAGAAAAAGATATCCTTGAAGTATGGAATAATTACTTCGAGAAATTGCTAAATGAAACAAGCAGTGATAGCACAGTGATAAAAAAAACACTGACCAGGCATGCAGTCAGGAATACATATCCATACATGAAGTAGAAAAAGCGATCAAAGGCTTAAAATGTGGAATGGCAGCAGGAGTAGATTATATTCGACCAGAAATGCTGAAATATGGTTTTGGTATAAGAGTCTTACAGTGGCTGCACTGCATAGTTCAGAAAGCCTGGAGAGAGGGATGAATTCCTGATGATTGGAGTGAAGCTCTCATAGTACCCATATACAAAAAAGGGAAATAAAACTGAATGTGAGAATTCTAGAGTTATTTCCTTACTGAGTGTTCCTGGCAAGTATACTTGAGAAACGATTGAGAAGAATTGTAGATGAAAAGCTTGGTTGAAGAAAAGCTGGATTCTGGCCAAATAGAGGCTGTCAGGATCAGATCTTCACTTGACGACAAATAGTTGAGGAAGCATGGGAATGTAACAAAGAACTTTATCTAAGTTTAGTAGATCTGGAAAAAGCATATGATAAGGTGCCAAGAGAGAAGCTATTCTTGCTCCATTGACACCATATAACTGTGTTATATGGTGTCAATGGAGCATTATATGAAGCACTACTTAGTCTTTATTTGAGTTCTAAGTCAGCAGTTAGAATTGAAGGAAGTACAGGAAGATGGTTTAATGTTAAATTTGGTGTGAGACAAGGATGTACATTATCCACTCTGTTATTCATTATCTATATGGATCACATTATGAAGGAAAGTGGTATTAAACATGATATCAAAATTGGCGATGTTAATGTCAGCTCTTTGCTTTATGCGGACGATGTTATGCTTTTCAAGAAATCCACTACAAGTCTGCAAGATTCCTTGACTAAATTGAATAACTATTGTAATTGATATGGTTTGAAGGTCAGCAATAAAAAGGCAAAGACAACGAAAATAGGCAGAATCATTGAAAATGTCAACTGCATTGTGAACGATGAACCTGTGGAACAAGTAAAACATTTCACCTACTTAGGCACGATTTTTAGTGAAGATGGTAAATTAAATATGGAAATAGACAACAGAATCAATGAAGCTGGTATAGTAGGAAGTCAGTTGAATAAATTCATATGGAATAAGAGAGAAATTAATCGGAACACTAAATTAGCTGTATACAAGAGAGCGTTCAAACCAGTTTTAACTTATGTATCTGAGAGTTGGGTCAGAAGTAAAACACTTGACCAAAGACTAGAGACTGCAGATATGAGAGTCCTGAGAAAGATTAAAGGCATGAACAGATGGCATCAACGGCAATATCATATTAAAAATGAGGATAATAGGAAAGAACTTGACATTGTCAGCATCCAGGAATGCGTTCGCAGAGCTAATCTCAAGTGGTATGGTCATTTAAACAGAATGGGCGAGGAAAGATTGGTAAGACAAGTGTTCTCTGCCAGGTTGGCAGGAAAACGGTCCAGAGGAAGAACAAAATATAGGTGGTTTGATAGGGTATACAAAGTTCCGTAAATGATAGAAATATAAGATCTGATAATACTGGAGTCTTGACAAGTAACAGACTGATCTGGAAAAAAATTGTAGATAGGAAGTTAGTAATGATGTAAATTTTTCATGTAGTACTATCATATCCTGTACATCCCTTGAGGGTACATGGCAGGAATGTGATGATGATATGATAGTTTTATTAAACGTGTATATTGATTTTCCAGATTCTAAAAGAAACAGTTAAGTTATTGTGCCAATCGGAATTGAACTCTTTTGTAAATAATAATAAACACTCGAAATAAAAATATCTTAATAGAGATAATCTCATAACAAATGGCAATTAATAAATGTCTTCTCTAAACAAATGGTGCAGTTGACTGACAGGAATGGTTGTGACTTGACTATTTTAGACTCCAGAAAATAAATCTTGACTCAAGTTCAAATGGCTAGAGGACATAGTAATTCTAGTGAAGTTTCTTCAATTATAGATGAAGAATTTTTTAAGTTAGTTCATCCAAACTTTGTATACCTTAATTCTCAAGTTTTGGTAATGAAAGCATAGAAACATTTTTAGATATGCAGAAAAAATTAGAGATTTGGGAAAATGGTGAGATTTCCATTTGTTAGTTATACTTCGTAATAAAAAATTATTGGGCAAAGCCAAATTGTTCTTAAACACATCCGCTTTACTGAGAGACACTGACAGTTATGCAACATTTAAAACTTTGCTAATATCAGAATTTTCAAGTGTGGGGATCTTTTTTTAGTTGTCTTTCTTACATTAGCTACTTAGGTGGCAGCTTTTGGAATTGTCAGTTATTGCTTAATTAGCCTTATACGTGTACTGAAGATGCCTGTGATACTCTTGCGAAAATTCTACTAATAAATAATATTTTTACGTGAGTGATTCTGTTATTATAATTTTAATTATTATGTCTACTCGTGGTATTTCCTTACTGAAACATAGAAGAGAAGATTCTCTTTAGAATGGTTACTGTTTTATCAGTTTAGGTATGGCCTTAAAGATAATTTGAAAGAAACAGCATACAAGATTAAAAAGGTTAAAAATCTTGAATAATGTTTTCAGCTTGCAAGGGGAAGGAAGAGTGACTTAAGATATATTTCATTCCACAAATAATAAACAGGCAAACTCTTTTCAGTATAATGAAGCTTATTCTCCTAATACAGTGGCTGCAGATAAAGTGAGAGAAGGGAAGTTTCAAAAATTAAAAGGTGCTAAGAAAAAGAAACAATCTAAGGAAATTTTTGTGAATTGAACTAAAGATGTTCCAGAATCTGACTCCAAGGTACAATCACAGGATTTGGGAAAAATAGAGGAATTGAAAACATTTCTTAGTGGAGAGATAGAAAGACAACAGAGACCAATACTGAAAGGACAGGAACTTCTGTTTAAGATGATATTTTATTTAACAAAATCCAAGAATCCTACAGATAATCAATCTTCTTCTTGTAAATCAAATGGTATTGCCAGGAATAAAAGATCTCAAAGGAGATATGTTCAAAATGTTTAAGATGCAATAAACCTGGTTATTTTGCTAAAGACCAGGTTTTTTGCTCTTATGTTAGGGATAAATTCTGTTTTCAACATAAGAAATCCGAGAATAAAGAAAAAATTTGGAAATAATTATTATTCCAATATCATACTGGCAAGGACAGAAATCTCAAACTACTCGTTAGACATGGGTAAAGCTAAAGGCAGCTCATACCCTAAAAGAGAGTTTGATGTAGCATTAGTTTCTCATGCTAATGGAGATAATCCTTTAACAGTTCTACAAGGATTTATTGAAAATTTGCCTTGTGAAATCTTACTTGACACTGGTGCACATATTTCACTCATTTCTTATAGTTTGTTTAATAAAATTAAAACTTTAATTCCAAATGACATTTCAGTTTAAGTTATCCAATTAAGCTGAAGGGTATATTTGAATCAGAAATTTCAGCTGATAAGCAAATAAAGTTTTTTATTTCAATTCCTTGTTTTCCTTTGAAAGTTTGTCATCCATTAGTAGTTCTTCCACTAATCCAAATGTACAAGTAATATTTGGAATTCATTTTCTGAAACGTCATGCTTTTGCATGTAATTTTGTTGATGGTACTGTGTCCTTGTGTAGATTAGAATGCTGTTTGGACGACACATTAGGTGAAAAAGGAAAATTAGAGCAATTTCCTGAAGTTTTTAACCACACTGATGATAATGATCAAGTGTTTAATATTGACTCTAAAGAAAGATGATTATCCCCTCTGTTATTCATTATCTATGTGGATCACATTATGAAGGAAAGTGGTATTAAACCTGATATCAATGGAGATGCTAATGTCAGCTCTTTGCTTTATGCGGATCTTGTTATACTTCTAAATAAATCGCCACAAGTCTGCAAGATTCACTGACTAAATTGAATAAATGTTGTAATAGATATGATATGAAGAAGACAAAGACAATGAAAATAGGCAGAAGCATTGAAAATGTCAGCTGCATTGTGAATGGGGAACCTGTGGAACAAGTAAAACATTTCAGCTACTTAGGCATGATTTTTAGTGAAGATGGTAAAGAAGAACATCTAAGAAAGTTTTAAAGTGAATAAAAGCCCAACTTTTATTCGCTTTAAAACTTTCTTAATAAAGAGCCATGGACTAAAGGATGTAGCAGAGGCATGGCGAGCTGGCTACATTATTATGCCAGTAACTTCCATGAACAGGAAAAAGTCTACAAACCAAGATAGTGCTACTGCATACAGGACAGCTGACGCACCTACTCGAAGACCACATAGAGTAGGTGAGAAATCAGCAATGTGGTCAGCAAAGGACGTGAAACACGTAGCCACCCTCAACATGAGATCATTATACCGACCTGGAAAATTGCAATTAGTCCAGGAAAATTTAAAAAGACTGAAATGGAGTGTTTTAGGCTTATCAGAGACACAATGGTGCGGAGATGGATTCATTGATTTACCAGAAAGAAGACTATATTTCTCAGGAAGAAAAGATAACATACACGGAGAAGGAGTTGCATTATTAATGGAGAAGAAACTTACACACTCAGTAATTGAAATAAAACCTGTGTCTCCTAGAATAATCACAGCCAAATTTCAAGCAAAAGAAAAAGGTCAAACAATTAAAATAATCCAAATATATGCACCAGACAGTAACCATTCAGAGGAAAAAATGGAAAATTTCTATGAAGAACTACAACAGGAAATAGAGAACTCATGATAGTGACGGGCGATTTTAACGCTAAATTAGGACAGTTCACAGCAGACAAAAAAGGTGTGATGGGGATTGGATATAGAGAGCTTAACGACAGAGGAGAACAGTTATTCCACTTCTGTAAAGCAAACAATCTAATGATTTCAAAAACATTGTTCTATCTTCGCCCTAATAATAAATATACGTGTGGACATCCCCAGACGGTAATATAAAGAACTGCATAGACTATATCATCATAAACTAACAATGGAAAAGATCAGTAAATAATGTATGAACATTAAGAAGCTTTGATTTCAACACTGACCACGAAATATTAACTGCCAAAGTGAAGATAAAATTCAACAAGAAAAGATATTAGAAAAGAAGAAAACATCAACCTATCAAAACTAAAAGATAGCTCAAGCAAAAGTTAATTTTTAGAAGATGTGCTCAAAATTTAAACCCTTCATCTTCCAGAACAGAAGGAAAAGAAGCAGCATTATCAATTGCAAAAGACACTCTAGTTACCAAACCCAAAATAAACAAACAGTGGATAACCCAAGAAATCTTAACTACAATAGAAGAAAAAAGAGAGGCCAAGCTACTTGTAAACCAACAAAACAATGAAGAGAATAGAGAAAATACAGAGTACTAAAAAATTAAGTTAATAACCTCTGCAAAAAAGCCAAAGAAAAATGGTTAGAAGAAAAAAAGCTAAGAAATGTCAAGAATCATACCAACAATACAACTTAAGTCTTCCATGACACTATAAGAGAAATTACAGAGGAATTCTCAGCAAAAGCAGTAACAATGATAAACAACATGACTGAAACTGGGAATATTGAAGATATAAGAAAAATATGGTCAAATCATTTTAAGGCTGTCTTTCACCAAGGAAACAAAACTACAATGCCAACAATAGAAGAAAATAACGACCACCCAAAAATTTTATAGGAAGTTAGATACATAATAAAACAGATGAAAAACAGTAAGGCACCAGGCATCGATACTATCCCTACTGAACTGTTATATGGAGACAGCTCATCAATAGAATATTTAGCAATCCTATTCAATAAAATACTACAAACAGGAGAGATCCCAATATACAAGAAAAGAGACTGCAGAAATTACAGACCAATCAGTTTACTCAAACACCTATAAAATATTCGTAAGAATTATACAAAATAGATTAAAAAAACACCTATGAAGAACTGATAGGAATAGAACAAGCTAGTTTCCAAGGAAACTATTCAACAATAGACCAGATTTTCACATTGCACCAATTAGCAGAGCTAAGTTGGGAAGACCATAAAGAACTATATTGTTGTTTTGTGGTCTTTAAACAAGCTTTCGATAGCATCAATAGAGAAGTCCTTCTTAAAGTTCTACTAGAAAAAGCAAATAGATAAATATATAATAGTTTTTGATCAAATATTACTCTAAGACAAATGCAATTATTAAAAAGGATACACTCACAACAGAACCCATAGAGATCCAAAAAGAAGTAATGCAAGGATGCCCATTATCCCCAATGCCTATTCAACATATATCTAGATGAAATTGTAAAGAAGGCAATAGACAATGAGCCTGGAATCAATGTCAATTGTTTAAACATAAATAATATCAAATATGCGGATGATCTCGTCCTTATTACAAGAACCCCAGATGAACTACAAAGGTTGATAAACAAGCTAAATGAAACCTGTAAAAACATATGACATGACAATAAATATACAAAAGACAAAAGTGATGAAAATAGGGAGGAACAGAACTACCATCTCAGCTATCCTAAATGGAGAACAAGTAGACAACTTCATATATCTTGGATCAAAACTAACAGAAACATAGATGAACTTGAAACAAAACAAACACAGAATAGTTATAGGATGGACCATCATGGGAAAATTATATATCTTGTTTGTTTTCCAGAAAATCTGGAAAACAAACAAGATATATAAGCAAGCCAAAATCGAATTATATGAATCAATAATTATACCAACAGTCATCTATGGAGCAGAAGCATGGGCAATTAAGAAAACAGAGGAGAAAAAACTGCTGGCATTTGAAATGAAATGCTTAAGATTAAGAAAAATAAATGGAACAAGTTGGATAGAAAAGAAAACAAACAGCACAGTCAGACAAGAATTATTGTATAAAAGAGAATAATAGAAAAAATTAGAAAACAATAACTGAGATGGTTTGGCCACACTGTACGCATGGATGCAGACAGACTTCCTAACGTCCTAATCAATACTTTTCAAAACTGAAAAAAGAAGACCCGGAAGACCAAGAATTACCTGGCTGAAATCAATAAAGAACGTTTCTTGATGCAGAACATATAAGGAACTTTTTTGAACAGCAAGGAATAGAGAAGACTGGAAGATCCTGCTCAATGGAAGACTCAACCCTTCTCAGATGGAAGAGAAGAAGAAATTTCATAGCCATTATCAATATAGTTATAGGAAAACACAAAAAAAGAACATTTCAGTTGAAAGCACATCATATTATGTTCACTATCGGCTGCAGGAGAATAGCTCCATCTGCATTAATGGATATTCAAAATAAATCACAATAAATTAATTTAGTTAAAAATTGTAAATATAAACAATTTAATTACAAATTAAATTATGTTTGTATTTAAAAAGTTAAACATAACACCAAAATGTTACACAAAAGTTACTTTCCAGAAGAAGTAACTTTTGTGTAACATTTTGATTTTGTTCCACTGAATCCTGTGTTTTGTAAATAAAGAGTGGCCTACTAATCTGGATTTGTTGGGTTCTTTAAGTAAAATTGCATCCCTGATGTTCTTCAAGACGAATTTGTGCAGCTCAATCAGTTTGTCCATAATTCACAAGAGCAGGGGATTCTGTAAACTCCAGGATAAGAAAGAGGAGGATATTTGTCTTTAGGTGAGATATGGAAGATATTTTAAGTTTGCGAACTGGACAGAAAGTGACTTGCACATTAATCTGTCAAAGGAATCTTGCTATCTCTTTTGAAAGTTCTTTAACATATGGAATACAAATTCTGGTAATTTCTTCTTGCAGCAGGTTAGGATGGCAGCCATGATTGATTATTTTTTCAATAGTTTTTGCATTATAACCATTAGCAATAAAGGTAGTTCTGATAATAAACAGTTCTTTGTTTAGAAGAGAATCTGTAGAACACATTTTATGAGCTCTGTTCACTAAAGATTTGATTACACCATATTTCTGACAAGGGTGATGATGTGAGTTAGAATCAGTGTATTTACCACTATGAGTTGGTTTTCTATATACTCAGCAGGGTTTCTGAACTATATAAAGAAATAAATATAAATAAAAAAATGAAAAATGTTTTAACGTTGGTGGGAGTCATTAAAAAAAAAATGCATTTCTTAATGTCCATCACTCCTCACCTTCGCAAGGTTTGACATGTATCCACCTGGATACTAAATGAACAAGGATTGACTGCAATTCGGGACTTAGCCAGCCAAATTGCATTCTTTTCAGTAAGGCCATGCTATACGACAATCCACTTATATGACTATTTTCAGTTATGACCAGTATGACACTGCACTTGCTCATATGATGGTTTTAGTGACATGGCACTCCCGTGAATCAACATGCACAGTTTTTGTGGAACTGTTTATGTCATTGCTCACTGCATCTCTCTCTCTCTCAGTTTTTAGTTATAAATTATAAGGTTTTTTATTTTATTGTTGTTAATAATGGTAGATTATTATTAACAACAATATTTCACTAGATTATTATCCAGTGAAAAGAAGGAAAATTCATAAACCTATTACATTAAAATTATTGAATTTAGTGATGAGGCATATTTTAGACCTTTTTCCTATGCATTAGCTTATGTAAATAAATGTTATTCAGTTACTCATATAATTACTACTTAAAAATGTTATTTAGCTATTACATCTATAAGTGAGAGGGGGAAAAAAGGTAATGATTTGCTATCCAATGGCTTTGGAACCTAACATGTCATATGACAAGAATATTATTTTATTGACTAAAACCAAAACGATGATATAATATGGTGAAATATTGTGCTAGATGGGACCTTGGCCAGTTCAGTAAGATCCCACACCATTTCATGGTGGAACCAGAGCAAACAGTCAAATATAGCAAAATTCAGTTACTGGAACACAAACTGAATGTCAGCAGAAGTGATGCGAAACATTGTATGAGTAGCAGCTGAAAAAACAAGTGCAAGTCACAGAAGAATTAGAAAAGTACCACGACATGTTTGGTGTGACCGAGATAAAGATTAAAATAGGTGAAATATACTGTTAAATAATAAACTGTAAGAGATTATATTTGAGCAGTACTGATCATTGCCTATTTGATTCTACTTACATCCAATGTCTTGACCATTTGAATAATCTGTAATGTTTTAAACCGGCACTTTTTTCAAAAATGCTATTAAAATGTTAGTACTGTACTGTACGTGCATGTGTGCTTGTGCAAGCCTCTGTGTTTCAATTGGAAGAACAATGGTATGTTGCACCCTTCGATTGGAAAAGGCCTAAGTTTGATTCTAGTCATGATGGGGAGAAACTATATGTTTTTTTTTTTTTTTTTTAATTGAAAGTGAGTTAGCCAATCTCGTAGCTGTAGCAGGGTTTTTTCTTCTCAGAAACTCTGGTTTTTCATCTTGCATACAGAATTGGCCTTCAGAACATGCAATTTACAGACAAAATACTAATGGTGGTGGTGGGCAGTAGATGGCATTGGTGTAGATTAGTGTTTCTCCAAGTGTGGTACCGCGTACCCCCCAGGGTACGCAAAAGGTCTTCAGGGAGTAAGTGACAATTTTCGGCTATGCGTCATTAATGCATGCAATCATTATATTTCTCAACAAATAGTGCAATTAGAGCCAACTGGGATAAAAAGGCACTAACTAATGAATCACTTATCACTTCTCCCCTCCAACAGAAATTGCTGTATAGACTCATGCAAACCATATGTTGTCGGTGCAACATATGGTTTTGCTTGACACCACCCCGTCGTGAACATGTTAAAACTGTGAAATATATAGTAAACGTGTTTCATCAGATATTGTGGAATTCGGTTGAAGAGAATTAGCATTTCAACTCAACTGTTGGAATGCTAATTTGTCTTTGCTTCACGCTATCTTTTGTTAATACTGCACCAATCATATGCACCTCTTCATAGCTGCTCTACATATCTCAAGTCTTCTAAATTACTGGTAATTTTTTGGATAGAGGATTTTGACGATGCACACAAGGAAACTGTTCTCGATGCTTAAAGTAGCGATAGTGAGTTGGAGCTTCTTGGTAAGTCACACCATTTGCATTTTTTTTTCTGAAAACTTTAGTTTCCGAAACTCCCTGCATATGTTTCGCACCCGAATTTTTAGCTTTAATTTTGAGAAAAAAGTGCAAGTTATATTCGAGTAACTACGGTAATTTTTTTAGCTTTCAAATTCTTAAGTATGGATCATTGGTTAAAGATTGGATTTATAAAAACCACAAAAGAGAGCAATATAGCAAATAGAAGTAGCTGTAAGCAACAAGAAAACGTTGATATTGCATCTGGATGAAATGAAATTGATAAGGGTGTGTCGTCTTACATCTCTAGAGAACCAACTAGGAAGAGGATTAAAAATCTTCGTAAGTATGATATGATATTACTTGAAATGTGGATTTTCATGGATAGGAAATGAAGAGGAACCTATTCCAAATTTTTTTCTATTAAAAATAAATCATATTTTTTGATTACATAAACATAAATTCAAATAAAATAGACATTTATAATTAAATATACTTTATTTATTTATTATTTGATAAGGGGGTACTTGGTAATATTGAAAATTTAAGAAGAGATACTCAGATATCTGAAGTTTGAGAAACAACAGTGTAGATTAAGATAATAGTATTGGTAGATGTAGTGGTGGAGATGGAGAGTTATGGAGTAGGTGCCCTCCCTCGATGAATCTTTGGACTTCTTGTGGTTCTTGTAATAATAGATAATATAGTATTGTTATTATATATGTTGCATTTTATAGTGCATTTAAATTTCATAATGCATTTGCTGGTCTGGTTGGCAAGTGATTAGCTTATCTGCTCTCCAGTAAACAGGCTGCAGGTTCGAATCCCACTGTGGACATAGATATTTGTGAATGTCTTTAGGTTGGAGATGAATTTCATTGCCTGGTGTGAGACCACTATCCCAATTATTGGAAGCCTGAAGTGGCTTGAAAAAGTTTTGTGTTTTGCCTCTAAAGTAGGGTTTCTGGACTATGTAAAAAATATAATAAACAAAAAAATAAAATCAATGAAATAGAAAAAAAAATGCTTAGCCCACTCCCAGTATGAATGTACTATAAATGTGTGTGTGTGTGTGTGTGTGTTTACAAACAAACCTTTTGTGACTGGAAGCACATAAAAATATATAAGTGAACTACATCTACATCATCTTTGAGAAGCTAGTTACTAGAGAGAGAGTTTTCGGTATTGAGATCACGTTTATTAAAGAATAAAAAACCCCGACAAGTTTCATTCATCGTAAGACTTACATCATCAGAGGTAATGGTGTATAAAAGTTTAACAACTAAAGATTATTGATAATTGATAGTCAATTAGATGTTTTTTTTTTTTTTTTTTTTTTTGACTTCACAACTGTTCATTTATTGAGAACCTGAATATAAAATGATACGTTTGTTACTGTATAGCTGTTGGAACAATGCTAGTTGTTGCCATGTTCTGTGGCTCACGCGTGTTATATCTGAAGTCCGAGGCAGTTGAATTTTTGATAAAAGCAGACCACACTTGATGTAAAATCAAGCCTTGATTTTTATAGCATTGTGTAGGAATTCTAAGCATTTTCGCAGCTTCTTTAAATTTTCTTGTGAAATAGTTCTTAAATTGTCTCAGACCTCAGATATAACACACGTGAGCCACAGCACGTGGCAACAACTAGCATTGTTCCAACAACCATATAGTAAAAAACGTATCATTTTGTATTCGGGTTCTGAATTAATGAACAGTTGTGAAGTCAAAAAAAAACATTAATTGACTATCAGTTATCAATAATTTTTGGTTGTTGTGTTAAACTTTTATACACCGTTACTCCTGATGATATGTCTTACGATGAATGAAACTTGTCAGGTTTTTTATTCTTTTATTTTTTATTGTTTAATAAATGTGTAGTCTCAATACCGAAAACTATCTCCAGAATTGCTTACCCACAGAAACCTTCGCTTAGCTAGTTACTAAATTATAGGTGATGAACTAAGCAACAAGATGTTTATTTTTGGATTTGCTGTTCTCTTCTTTTGGTTGTTGTGTTAAACTTTTATCACCGTTACTCCTGATGATATGTCTTACGACGAATGAAACTTGTCAGGTTTTTTATTCTTTTATTTTTTATTGTTTAATAAATGTGTAGTCTCAATACCGAAAACTATCTCCAGAATTGCTTACCCACAGAAACCTTCGCTTAGCTAGTTACTAAATTATAGGCGATGAACTAAGCAACAAGATGTTTATTTTTGGATTTGCTGTTCTCTTCTTGCTGCATTATGCAAAATCTTGTTCCCACAAATATGCTAAATCTTGGATTTACTATCTGTTATGTTTATAAAGAGATTTATAAGACTCCAGTAGGATAGTTTCCTCATCTGGAGACCGGATTTTAGGATCTTAGCCTATTTTTATAGTGTGCCAACAAATATCTCATATGCCAAGGGTTTGTGTCAACATTATATTAAACTTTTGAAATATAAATTCCTGTAACATATTTTAATAATTACATAAATAAACATTTCCACAATTTCGTGTTTTCTTTTTCAGTTAGTAATGAACAACTTCGAGGGGAAACTCTTATTGATCAAGCTCATATTCTTCAGTGGATAAGTTTTGCAGATAATGAGATAATTCCAGCTGCATGCACTTGGGTATTTCCATGTCTTGGAATTATGCAGTGCAATAAACAGGTATTATATTCCTTTATTCACGAATGTCTCTGATATTAAATATTGCATTATCTGGTTAGTTTCTTGCCCAGAGCCAGCAAGAATTTATAAAATGTTTTCTGTTTCAACAAAACCAGTGGTTTTTGTGTGTCTTGGAGAGTAAGAGGTCTCCTAAACTGAAAACAAAAGAAACCCTTAAAATTTAATTATTATTAAACAATTAAAGTTTTTATTCTTTTCATACTTTGCACCGTGATAATTTTTTTGCCTGAATATGATCTATTTTCACAATGAAAAACTCTCAAGGAATAAAGAAATTATAATAGGTGTCCTATAGTGAATTTCTTTTAGCATAGTATCCAAAGAGTAAATTTTGAGAAGTGTGCTCTGGGTAAGAAGGAGTTTTAAAAATTGTAAAAAATTAAATTTTAAATCAGTCCTTCATTATTATTTATTTATTTATTTATTTTTGATGGCTAAAAATAAATTACTATTTTAAACTGTCTTCCTAAGTCTGTTGCTGACTTTTAAACTAAAATAAAATAAATAAAACAAAATAGGTAAATTGTTGAATTTCTGTTTTTATATGTTTATAACCACAGATTAGTAAATGCCCTTCACAGGAGAGTTTTTTCCTTTGCAAATTCCATTATTTTAATCTCTGGGTACAAATGTTCAATGTTAGTAGAATGTAGTGAAGAACAGGAATTCTTATTCTCTCCTTGTTGACACCTAGCATCTGGTCCTTTGTAGTGGACCAGCTGCTGATGGAAGGTAGATGAATTACAGATTTAAAAAGTGGCACAAATCATAGAATATTAAAAAAATGTTGGGTGGAATAAGAGAAGCAGAAACAGTTCATCAGAAGGAAATAAATCATGGAAACCTATAATAATAACCATAATAATGAAATCAGTACAAAATATAAAATCAGATCAATAAAAAATAAATATATAAAGGAAAAAATGAAATGCTCGCAAAATTGGCAGAGGAAAAATTAGACAGTTTGAAATTAATATGAAGAATAATCCCACACTGTTTCTTTCAGCATTTGATAGATCTATTGATTTGGTTTGATTATATGAGAGATTCCAAGTGTTAATGCTTATAATGCCATATTCAGTAATTATATGGCTTAATTTTTAAAACATCAGAAGACTATACTAAAAAAAAAATATTAAAAAAAAAAAAGAAACACTTAGGACGATTGAGCATGTTATGATCATGCTCAAAATAATACATCCAATTTCTCCAGAATTGACAGTACTGTTTCTTCATTTTAGTGCCAGCACTTATTTTGCTTGGAATCTGAAAAACAGTAATGTATGATTTAATTTCACTGGAATTATAGTTGAAGCAACTAAGATTATGAGGTCAATAAGTTCATCAGTTGTGTGTAATCTCTGGCTAGTTTGCCTGTCTTGTAGAATTAAAAACTTAAGGTTGTAGAAGGAAGTCCTGTCTCCTACATATATTAGCTCACCTTCAGTTGAAAATGATGAAAATTCCACTGATAAATGTTCCTGAAATCCTAAATAGGATTCAAACTTAGGTTTTTTCCAACCACAGGCAGTTGTCATATTGTTCTTAACACTGCATTATGGAAGAATTAAGCAGATTGCAGAAATATTTATTATTGTGCTATCTGGTCTATCACCCAGCCACTTTTATCTCAGAATTATCTTCATCCATCCATTCTCATTTACTTCGGTTTTTGTAATAGATTTTAATGCAGCATCTTGTCAGAAGCCTTCACAATGCCAAGCATTATTGCTTCATTGATTAAATTATAGAGGAGTTGACCAAAAAATGAGACTATAAGGGTTATCTTTCTCTTGTGTAAAATTATTCAGTATAGTAGGCTAGCAAAAGCATGAGAGCAATGGTTAAGGTCTTGCTAAAATGTCGTTTGGGAAAGTATGCAGTAGACTTGATTGAGTTTGGGATTACAATTAATAGTTTGAAGAAAGTTCCCTAAATCTGTAGCACATCACCATCACTGCACATTAACACCACACTCACTTAAAAATTCATAGATTAGGTCAGAAATTTTGAGTTGCTTAATCTTTTGCATTTAACTTTTTTGAAACAAAACTCCAAAAACAATTTTACAATTTGCTTAACATACATTCTCATTCAATTTGGAATTATGTACACACATGGACAAAGAAATTAGCACACCAAGAAGGAAGCATAGGATTCAACTGAAATTTTATTGGTGTAATGATACAGGTGAGCGATGCACATGATGGCAAAAACAGAGCTGAAGGACAATTAGAAAGGGATCTGTGGTATGCAATTGGGTCATCAGTAGTGCGTTTCACTGCCTCGTGCAGCATTACATGCTGCAATATGGTTCTGCATGGTGGCGAACAGATGCCTGATGTTGTCCTGCGGCAGACTGGCCCACACGTTGGATGCCGTGCTCCAAATCCCGGATATTGTGTCACGGTGGGAGCTGCCGTTTCAGATGTTCCCAAACATGCTCGATAGGGGACAAGTCCAGGGAACGGGCAGGCCATGAAAGTGTCTGTACACGACGTAGGCAGGCCTGGGCAACCCGAGCCGTGTGCAGATGGGCATTATCCTCCTGGTATTCCGGCCAGGAATGGGAGAACGTAGGATGTTGTCCACATACTGCTTCCCCGTCAATGCATCATGTACCACTACTAGGAGTGATCGGCTATCATAAGCTATGGCTCTCCAGACCATAATGCCTGCTGTGCGGGAGGTGTGGCACTTGATAGCGAGGTCGGGATTGTGTCCTTGACCAGGGGTCCTCCACACCCAGACACGATGATCATCTGTCCCCAAGACGAAGCGGCACTCGTCGCTGAAGACCACACATCGCAAATGGCATTCCACGTCACACCACTGCAAACGGAGTCAGCAGTGTTAATGGGAGCATCTACGATCCCATTGCCCCTTACCGACGCCTTTCCTGACACCTCGCAGAGGCGTCGGGAAATGGTTCATGGGCACACAGGAGCCCCTACATCTGCCTGTATAGTGGACCAGGTCACCGTGGGATCCCTCCGTGCTTGCCGCATGATCTGTCGATCCTCTCTAGCGTTGGCCCTCCTGATCCGACCAGTGCCGCTCTGCCTTGTGGCAGTGCCGGAACGTGTCCACATCTCCCAACACTAGCAGACAGTATGGTCAGAACAGTTCATGTGCATGTCTGTACGGCGTGCCGACCACCCTCCGGTTTTCATGCCGATGATCATACCTCTGTCAAAGTCCGTAAGTTGCTTAAATCGACATCTCTGGCATCTACCTGGCATTGTTGTCACTCTGTACTCTAGCTTGCGTCGGCCGGTACTTTTTGCTTTAATCGGCTATCAACTACACGCTGGCTTTATAAGGCTGCCGGTTCGTGCTTGCAGTGCAACCAGAGGGTGTGTGGGCATGCACAATCACATCAGACTTGGATCATTTGCATACCACCCCGCACTCTAGCTATTTGCTTAGTTTTGCCGTTGTACCATGTTTTCTTCCAGGTGCGCTAATTTCTTTGTCCGTGTGTATTATAAAGAAATATGTTGCTGGAGGAAGTGTGATGATAGTCTGCAAAAATCTCACATATTGTGATTTACTTATTATATTCATTTTTACAGTATTATATATACAAAGCATGAATTTCATATAGAGTTTTTAACTGTTATTACATGATAAAATTATCTAAAAATATGTGTTTGCATTTATTAATGCAACTGTACACGTTAGTCTTATTGGAGCTGCCATGTGGGTAAACAGTGGTATAGTAAAGGACCGACGTGTATTTAATTATACTTACAATAATAATGCAAGAGCCTCCATAGCTCAGTCGGTATAGACGAAGCACTATGGTCAGAAAGATCTGGGTTCGATTCCTACCCAAGATACGAGGAACCTTTATCTGGTCTCTTTCGACTAAAGGTGAGTTAGCCAGTCTCATATTGAAGTGGGGGGGGGGTTTCACCTGGAAATTTGAATATTTTGTCCCTCAGAACAAACAAATTGGCCCCGTGAATACACGCATCTACAGACATAGGACACTGGGGGACATAGAGCCAACCACCTTATCCTTGAGACGGTAGCAGTTGTCAAGTCCATATCTAACAACCTCAGTGGTTTTGTGAAAATATGCTTAATCATCATCATCAAATTCCTGCCATGTACCCTCAAGGGGTGTACAATTTCAACAATATTCCTCCAAATCAGTCTGTTACTTGTCACAACTTTAATATTATCATATCTTATGTTTCTGTCTTCTAAGGCAATTTTTACTGTATCAATCCATCTATATCTTGGTCTTCCTCTGGGGCATTTTCCTGCCAACCTAGTGGAGAACACTTGTTTTGCTAATCTTTCCTCTCCCATTCTGTTTCAGTGACTATAACACCTGAGATTAGCTCTGCTAATGCATTCCTGGATGCTGACAATGTCAAGTTCTTTCCTAATATCCTCATTTTTAATATGATATTGCCATTGATGCCATCTGTTCACTCCTTTAATCTTTCTCAGGACTCTCATATCTGCGGTCTCTAGTCTGGTCAAGTGTTTTACTTCTGACCCAGCTCTCAGATCCATAAGTTAAAATTGGTTTGAACACAGTCTTGTATACAGCTAATTAGTGTTCCGACTAATTTCTTTCTTATTCCATATGAATTTATTCAATTGACTTCCCACGATACCAGCTTTGCTGATTCTGTTGTCTATTTCTATATTTAGTTTACCATCTTCAGTAAAAATTGTGCCTAAGTAGCTGAAATGTTTTACTTGTTCCACAGGTTCTCCATTCACAACACAGTTGACATTTTCAATGATTCTGCCTATTTTCATTGTCTTTGTCTTTTTATTGCTGACCTTCATACCATATCTATTACAACAGCTATTCAATTTAGTCAGAGAATCTTGCAGACTTGTAGCGGATTTATTTAGAAGTATAACATCATCCGCATAAAGCAAAGAGCTGACATTAACATCTCCAATTTTGATATCAGGTTTAATACCACATTCCTTCATAATGTGATCCATATAGATAATGAATAACAGAGGGGATAATGTACATCCTTGTCTCACACCAGATTTAACATTAAACCATCTTCCTGTACTTCCTTCAATTCTAACTGCTGACTCACAACTCAAATAAAGAGTAAGTATTGCTTGATATAATGCCCCATTGACACCATATAACTGCAGCGTATTGAATAGCTTCTCTCTTGGCACCTTGTCATATGCCTTTTCCAAATCGACAAAACTTAAATACAGATCTTTGTTATATTCCCATGCTTTCTCGACTATTTGTCGTAAAGTGAAGATCTGATCCTGACAGCCTCTATTTGGCCTGAATCCAGCTTGTTCTTCACCAAGCTTTTCTTCCACAATTCTTCTCAACCGTTTCTCAAGTATACTTGCATAGATCTTGCCAGGAACACTCAGTAGGGAAATACCTCTGTAATTCTCACATTCAGTTTTATTTCCCTTTTTATATATGGGTACTATGAGAGCTCTACTCCAATCATCGGGAATTCGTCCCTCTGTCCAGGTTTCTGAACTATGCAGTGCAGCCACTGTAAGACTCTTATACCACCATACTTCAGCATTTCTGGTCGAATATCATCTACTCCTGCTGCCTTTCCACATTTCAAGCCTTTGATGGCTTTTTCTACTTCAAGTATGGATATGTATTCCTGACTGCATGCCTGGTCAGTGTTTTTTATCACTCTGCTGTCATCACTGCTTGTTTCATTTAGCAGTTTTTCAAAGTAATTACTCCATATTTCAAGGATATCTTTTTCTCCTGTTTTCATTTCACCTTTATCATCTCTAATTCCTTTTACAGCACTCTTTCCTCCATTCCTAAGCTTCTTCAACAACCTCCAGAATATTTTGCCACCTTCTTGATATTTATTTTCTATATTCTTGCCAAAGTCCTCCCATGACTTTTGTTTAACTAGTTTTACACACTGTTTAGCTTTCTTACATTTGTCTCTGTATTCTGTAAGAGTAAAAGCTGACTTATTTGCCAGGAACTTTTGATATGCTTTCTTCTTTTCCTTCACTGCCTCTTTAACTTCCTGTGTCCACCAGGGAGTTCTGATTTTTTTATCTTTGCACACAACCTCACCACATGCCTCTCTGGCAGAATCAATCAATGTTTCCTTCAGAGTTTGCCACTGAATCTCCAAGGTTTGATTCCTGTTCTCAAACTGTTTCATTTTCTTTTCAATAATATTTCTGTATTTTAGTCTACAGTTTACATCTGAGAGCTGCTCAACTTTTATTCGCTTTAAAACTTTCTTACATGTTATTCTTTTCAATATGAAATTCAATTTTATCCTGCTCAAGACTAAATAGTGATCACTTCCAATTTCAAATCCTCTGTACACTCTGGTGTCCTGCACCAGGGAAAAAACATCACTATCAACAATAACATAGTCAATGAGACTTTTCTTATTCCTAGTCTCTTCTCTCCATGTGAATTTGTGCACATTTTTATGTTGGAACATGGTGTTAGTAATAACCAGTCCATGTCCTGAGCAGAAATCCAACAGATATTTGCCATTATTATTAGCTTTGCTCTTTTCTCCAAATTTTCCCAAAATATTTTTGTATGTCTCACAATCATTTCCTACTCTACTATTTAGATCCCCAACAAGGACCAACTTTTCCTTTTTCATTGTGTCAGTTGCTTTTTCTAAAGCCTCAAAAAATTCCTCCACTTCTACCTTAGTAGAACCTTCTGTGGGACCATAGGCACAAATAAGTCTCATTGTCCAGTTCCCCATTCTCATATTTGCCCACATTACTCTACTTGAGACTGACTGCCATTCAAGAAGATTAGCCTCGTATTTTGTGTTGAATACTATGGCTACTCCTTCTTTTCCTTGATTGTCATTGCCTGAATATAACATTTTGTATTTATTGCTCAGAAAGATCTCACCAGTTTTGGTCTTTTTTGTTTCAGTCACCCGTATTATGTCGATCTGGTACTTATCTAATTCCTCAGCTAGCTCCATTTCTTTGCCATTCAGGCTTCTTACGTTGATAGTACCGATCTTTAACTCTGGTGATGTTGAGTTGGGGTTTGTTTTCAGATTTGTTCCAGTAGCTGACTTTTCGCTGTTCGCCCTGGTTCCCTGGCGAAAACAACGGGGGCCTTGTTTAACCGGGCGACGCCCCAGCCGGCATGAAATTTTGTCATGTTGTACCATCATTTTTTATTTTGGTTTAACCAATAAGAATACAATTTGGTCGGCTAAATCCCAAATTGCCAGCCCATCCTCATTCGTTCAGTATCAAAGTAGATACCCAACAGGGTGCACCACGAGAAGGTGAGGATTGGACATTAGGTCAGAAGCCCTGGTCGGTTCTCTGCATTCCTTTAAAGGCTATGTGGAGGTCTCCTCTCAGTTATACAGCTTTGACCCTTAAGCACCCCTATTTTGGAACATGATGTTAATAATAACCAGGCCATGTCTTGAGCAGAAATCCAATAGGTATTTGCCATTATTGTTAGCTTTGCTCTTTTCCCCAAATTTTCCCAAAATATTTTTATGTCTGACAATCATTTCCTACTCTGCTATTTAGAACCCCAACAAGGACCAACTTTTCCTTTTTCATTGTGTCAGTTGCTTTCTCTAAAGCCTCAAAAAATTCCTCCACTTCTGCCTTAGAACCATCTGTGGGACCCAGTGGCACACTCAGAATTTAATCTTGGAGGGAACCGAGCACTCAAGATTTAATCTTTGTGGGGGGGAGCAAATTGAGTAGATGATTTGAGAATAAACGCTACACATTGCATACGACCTGACTGATTATCTGCTGTGATTACCAATACATGATACATGTGATCTCCTCTAGTCCTTCTCAGGCAAACGAAGTAGTGCTCGGTTCCGCCCGGAGCACTATTTTGTTTGCCTTGCGCATTCACAGCGGCCGTGATTCCCGGGAGCTATAGGGTATTCCCACCTTATGGTGACCGCTAATTCATAAATAGTATAGAAATCGAAGACATGGCACAACATAAATAAAAAAATTAATTTTAATTATGAAAAGATTTTTGGAAATTTTTCTAGTGTTTTCTTCGTTTTTCTTTTGGAGGGGGTCCAGGCCCCCATGTCTTCCCTTGGTGCGCTGCTGGTGGAACCATACGTAGAAAGTCCATTTCCCCATTCTGGTATTTTCCCACATTGCTACTTAAGACCTGCCTTCCATTCAAGAATATTAGCCTTGTATTTAGTGTTGAATACTATAGTTACTCCTTTTCCTTGATTGTCATTGCCTGAGTATAACATTTTGTATTAATTGCTCAGAAAGATCTCGTCAGTTTTTGTCTTTTATGTTTCAGTCACCCCTATTATGTCGATCTGGTGCTTATCTAATTCCTCAGTGCTTTCTTAGCTAACTCCATTTCTTGGTCATTCAGGCTTCTTTTGTTGATAGTACCGATCTATAACTCTGGTGTGAGTTGGGGTGTGTTTTCAGATTTGTTAAGACAAGATTTTCAGATTTGTCAAGACAAATATGCTTAAGACATAATAATGTAAACCATTGAGAATTATAAAGAAATGATATACATATATTATTTTTTGTTTATTTGTAGCAGTATTCCTATGCAATACACTCTTGTCAAGGCCAATTAATGGGAGCAATTTTTTCACGTTTTGCTTGGAATCTTGGTGAAGTGTGTTACTTATGCGTTTTTTTTTTGAACAGCTGCTGCTTCGTTTGTTTCCTAGGAGGAACAACGAAGTTAATTATTATTGAAATTAAATAGACTGTATCAAGCTTTCATATATCAGTGAGAATGTTATGTGCTCATTTGGAAAGTAAGTGGCATATGCTTCATGAAGTGAACCAAAGTTCTAAAGAATTGGCTTTGGAGCCTCTCAGTCAAATGTATTCCTGTTGTTAGTGATATTTTTCATGCTTAATTCAGCAAAAAATTTAAAGATGTTTTTGATGACTTGCTTGCTAGAAGATATATGCAGGTACAGTAATTAACTGAGATCTTTAGCTTTTATTGTATTCTAAGGAATTTTAGAAAAAGACAGACTGAATGTATGAGTAGAAACTAATGAAAAAATAAAAAATAACGAGGAGAAAAGTACTTTTTTTATGTTGCTCCAACCTGCAAAAGGTTACTTGTAAACCTACAGTACATTTTGTACTGTGAGCAGGCCAAGGATATTTTTTCCCTATTTTTATCAATTTGTGTGTGTGTATTGTACAGTGGTATCTCGCTAATCCGAACCTCTTTAGTCCAGTTATCCGAACTGCAGTTTGAAAGGAAAGTTTTATTTATTATGTATTACTATTTTGTGTACTATTAATAATTAAGGATGTAGCACTCTGAGTTGCTACTGTTTGGGAAGCCGTCGAACCTGAGGCAATTCAAGCGTCATGGAAAAAACTGTGGCCTTCTAGAATTTGCCAAGATAACTATGGTGATACACAAAAAGAGGAAATTCAAAATGTACATAATTTGGTTAAAAATATAAATCCAGATGTTGAAATTTCACAAACAGATCTTATAGAATGGATTACAGGTAGAACCAAAAGTGTCGAAATCAAATCAGACGCTGAAATTATAAATATAAATATGACACTAGAGAATGAATTAGAAGAAGCTGCTGACGATAAAGAACTCGAAGAAAAAAAAAAGTAAAACATGAAGAGGAAGTTGACAGTTTTAATTTGTGTATAGAATGTGCTAAGCAGAATGATATGCTATTCCACAAAATTTTATTGCTATTCGAATGCTTCTTCTCAGAGCTAATGCAGCTCTGAGAAGAAGCATTCGAAAACAGTTTAGCTTCCAAGAAGCATAACAAAATCAATGACGTTTTTTTTTTACAAAGAAATAAAACTTTTTTTTGTGTTATTTTGTGAAACTTTTTTTGTGTTGTGTACAAGAAAGTGATATTTCCTACGCAATTTAAGTTATGTACTGAACTATGCAATTTTATTAAATCAGAATCCTCAACAATACAGGTATATACAAACTAAATGTTTTACTAAAACAAACGTATTATTTTTTAAGTTTTACATTACAATACAGTAGCTTTTTTTCTATCAGTTACTTCATTTATTTATAGAATTAAATTGATGTACCATTAGAATCTGATTATTTTTGTCTTAAACGCTAGTTATTGTTGTCTCTTGGGAGAAAATTGACTAATCCGAATGAACATGGTTTTTATTAGTTTGGATTAGTGAGATACCACTGTATTTTTCATTTTTTTTATTTTTTTACTCTCGAGACCAAATATGGAATTTTTTCAAGCCACTTCAGGCCTCCGATAAGCAGGGCAGTGGTAAAGACAGTCACTAACATCCATGGCCACAGTGGGATCAAGACTATTTAGTCTTGAGCAGGATAAAATTCAATGTCATTTTGAAAAGAAAAACATGGAAGAAAGTTTTTAAAGTGAACAAAAGTTGAGCAGCTCTCAGATGTGAACTGTAGGCCAAAATAATCAAAGATTATTGTAGAAAAAAAAGAAAGAGTTTGAGAACAGGAACCAAACTTTAGAGATTCAGTGGCAAGCCTTGAAGAAAACCTTGAATGATTCAGCCAGAGAGGCATGTGGTGAGGTTGTCTGCAGTGATAGAAAAATCAGAACTCCATGGAACACAGGAAGTTAAAGAAGCATCGAAGGAAAAGAAGAAAGCATATCACAAGTTCCTGGCAAATAAGTCAGCTTGTGCCTCTTAGAGAATACAGAGACAAATGTAAGAAAGCTAAACACTGTGTAAAACTAACTAAACAAAAGTCATGGGAAGACTTTAGTAAGAACATATAAAATAATTATCAAGAAGGTGGCAAGATATTCTGGAGGTTGTTGAAGAAGTTTAGAAATGGAGGAAAGAGTGCTGTAAAAGGAATTAGAAATGATAAAGGCTACATAGAAACGAGAGAAAAAGATATCCTTCTAGTATGGGGTAATTACTTCGAAAAACTGCTAAAGGAAAGAAGCAGTGGTATCACAGTGGTAATAAACACTGACCAGGCATGCTGCCAGCAATACATGTCCATACTTGATGTATAAAAAGCCATCAAAGGCTTGAAATGTGGAAAGGCAGCAGGAGTAGATGATATTTGACCAGAAATGCTGAAGTATGGTGATATAAAAGCATTACAGTGCTGCACTGCATAGTTCAGAAAGTCTGGACAGAGGGACAAATTCCCGATGATTGGAGTAGAGCTCTCATAGTACCCACATATAAAAAGGAAATAAAACTGAATGTGAGAATTATAGAGGCATTTCCCTACTGAGTATTCCTTGCAAGTTTTATTCCAGTATACTTGAGAAACGGTTGAGAAGAATTGTGGAAGAAAAGCTTGGAGAAATACAAGCTGGATTCAGGCAAAATAGAGGCTTTCAGGATCAGATCTTCACTTTACAACAAATAGTTGAGAAATCATGGGAATATAACAAAGATCTGTGTAAGTTTTGTCGATCTGGAAAAGGCATATGACAAGGTGCCAAGAGAGAAGCTATTCAAAGGCTACAGTTATATGGTGACAATGGGGCATTATATCAAGCAATACTTAGTCTTTATTTGAGTTGTAAGTCAGCAGTTAGAATTGAAAGAAGTACAGGAAGATAGTTTAATGTTAAATCTGGTGTGAGACAAGGATGTACATTATCCCCTCTGTTATTTATTATCTGTATGGATGACATTATGAAGGAAAGTGGTATTAAACCTGATATCAAAATTGAAGATGTTAATGTTAGCTCTTTGCTTTATGCGGATGATGTTATACTTCTAAAGAAATCAATTACAAGTCTGCAAGATTCCCCGTCTAAATTGAATAACTGTTGTAATATATATGGTATGAAGGTTAGCATTAAAAAGACAAAGACAATGAAAATAGGCAGAATCGTTGAAAATGTCAATTGCATTGAGAATGGAGAAACTGTGGAACAAGTTAAATATTTCAACTACTTAGGCACGATTTTTAGCGGAAATTGTAAATTAAATATGGAAATGGACAACAGAATCAACACAAGTTGGTATGGTAGGAAATCAATTGAATAAATTCATGTGGAATAAGAGAGAAATTACTCAGAACACTAAATTAGCTGTATACAAGACACTGTTCAAACCAGTTTTAACTTATGTATCTGAGAGCTGGGTCAGGAGTAAAACACTTAACCAAAGACTAGAGACTCGGATATGAGAGTCGTGAGAAAGATTAGAGGTGAACAGATGGCATCAATGGCAATGTCATATTAAAAACGAGGATATTAGGAAAGAACTTGACATTGTCAGCATCCAGGAATGGGTTAGCGGAGCTAATCTCAGGTGGTATGGTCACTTAAACAGAATGGCTAGGAAAATTAGCAGAACAGGTTGTCTCTGTCAGGTTGGCAGGAAAACAACCCAGAGGAAGACCAAGATATAGGTGGATTTATACGATAATAAAGTGCCTTAGATGATAGGAATATAAGATCTGATAATGTTGTAGTCTTGATAAGTAACAGACTGATTTGGAGAAAAATTTTAGATAGAAAATTAGTGATTATGTAAATTTTTCATGTAGTACTATCATATCCTGCACACTCCTTGTACACTGCAGGAATTTGATGATAATGATGACATAAAAAATTAATTTGTGATAAGAATAAAACTTTCCCATATCTTAGATAGAAAGAGGCATTTGCTCTAATTTAAGTTTGGAGATGGTGATGTAAGGCCCCAGTGCTTTCTTTAAACAAATGGTTAAATTTATACCATATCGATGAAGTGCGTTTCAGACTATAGGATGTTATGGTCTTGTATCTATTCCGTGATGTGCCAAGCCAGACTTCTCATATTTACTGTTGCTAATATAAGATTGGTTTCTTCTATTCTAATTTCTACAAAGCATCCAGTTTGTATAAAATAAGAATGATGAAAGCCACAAGGAACTTGGTGGAAACCAGGGAGAGCTATAGAAGACTGTTTATCTTTTGAAGATATGAAACATGCTGATAATTTGTTGATAAGAAAACAAGTGGTCTCGAGAAATTTGGAAATGGGTTCTGAGATTCCAGAAATGTATGGGATTGGAACTCAACATACTGCTTCCTTGTTATTTGTGCTAAGATTATAGGAATTGAAAAGCTGTTATGTGGTCCTTTCTCAGAAACCATTGAGTTTGAACATGTTGCAGTGAAGTTTTATAATTCCAGCCTTCTGTGATGGATGGCAAGCTGATTGCTGTTGAATGTAGTACCCAGTGAAAGTAGGCTTTCAATAAATGAAAGTATTTAATTCACCTGATGGTTGAGCATATATTTTTGCACACCTGTTGAAAGCTCAGATTCATAAAAAAGTGTGTGATTTTCTAGATAAAGTGAGAAATGTTTCCTTACAGCCATTGATATAATGGTTACATCCACGAATAAAATTTACTATGATAATGAAAAGACGACAAAATGTCTTTTAAAAAAATTTTTTTTTTTAGATATTCTACTCTACCACTCGCCATCAGGTGAATTATTTCTATTTATCGATTCTACATTAAACATCATTATTTGGCTCACCATCCATCACAGAAGACTGGAATTATCAAAAATATTATTGTGACGTGCTTTTATTATTTGTTTTACATCTCAACTATTACAGCAGAAACTTTAAACATCAAATGATGTACGAAACTCACTGGCTTCTCAGAAAAGACCATGTAACACCTTTTTAATTTCTATAATCCTAGCTCTGATAATAAGGAAACTGTATGTTTGAGTTCCAATCCCATACACCTCAAACCCATTTCCAGAATTCTTGAGAAATGCAATTTAGCGGCTAGTTTTCTTCCTGTCAACAAATTATCAGCATGGTTTCCATCTTCAAAAGATAAATGTTCTACCTCTAGCTCTTCTTGGCATCTACCAAGTTTCTTGTGATCATTGTTGTTAATCGAAAGTCTTATTCTAATCACACATCAATAATTTTTTATTATTTTTTTTATTTTTTGAGTATGTAGATATTTTTGACCAAAAAAAATGAATAGTTTTTTGGTCATGATAATATAAATAGTTAAACTGATGGGTTTCACCACATATGCTAGTGGCTTAAAAAAATGTTTGCTATAATAAGCAGCAAACATAAACCATTATATAACTAAAACTAAACATGCAGGAACTGTTACACAAAATTGAAAAATAGAAATGTGTGGAAGCTGGCATACCACAGTCCAGGTATGTATGATAGTTGGCAGAAAAGTTAGTCTGATGTGTGGAATGATCTAATAAGTGAGTTCCAAATATCACATAATCATTCCCTGGTTTCTGTTGAGTGTGCCTTGTGAATGGATAACCATCGTAGACTTTGTTGTGAACACTGAAGTTGTCTTGTAAGACATGCCGCTCTTGTCCCATTCAGTATTATGGTGAGTGCAGGAGAAGTCTTTAGGCAAATGGAACAAAGCTGTTATACTCACAATGGGCTTGAAAGCCACTCTTATATCAGGAGATTGGTGATTTTGAGATAAATTGTATCAATATAAGTGATGGAAACCAAGGCTCAGTAGCGAATGTTAGGAATTTGTTGTGGAGCAGGAGTAGAGAATAGTATTCTTTGTACTTTTTTTTTTTGTTGTTGTTTGTTTGTTTAGAGTATCCATTGCTCCAATAGTTAGAGAAGAGAATGTTATTCGTCTATTACAAAAGATGAAGTGTTTCTTCATATTTTGTAATAGAGATTGTCCCCCCCCCCTTTTTTTTTTTTCAGCATGTGTTAGCTAATTTTTTACCTAATTTTTGCAATAATGACCAGTATGAGTCTTACGGTATATGCTAAGAGAGAGAGAGAGAGAGGCCTCTTTCTGCTGTTTTTGAAATTAAAACATCTAGGAAAGGTAATTTTCCTTCACTTTCAGGTTCTAAAGTGAATTCAATTTAACGATGAAGGAGTTAATAGATGAAAGAAAATCGTGTAACTCAGTCACTATGTTTCCGGATTATAAATGTCATCCACGAAAGTGATTGTTTTGGATTTGTAGATAGCAGGAAATCTTCATGTTCTCCATGAATAAGTCAGCACATGGAGGAGATAGTGCTTCCCATTGCAACACCAGATAGTTTTTTGTACATTTTCCATTCTATCAGAAGTAATTTGAGTTCAGACAATGTCTACATAGTTGAGAGGTGTCAGGAGGGAACAGATCATCTACAAGTTGCATAACTTAGTTTGTGAACAAAAATACAATATCTAGACTAGCTAGAATGGCTGTTGATAAGATTAAAATTTCTTTAGTTTTTCTACAAAGTGTTGCGAGTTTTTGATGGAGTCTGTATGTCTGATGTGATCCTTTAAAATATTAGCCAGATTGTTTGATAACAGATAAGTAGATGAGTTAATACCATTCATAATAAGCTGAAGAGAAATATTAGTCTTGTGTACCTTGGGTGTCCATATAATCATGGAGTTAAGGGAATGTGGTCACGTCGGATAATAGGTTGGTTTCTTCATGGTTTGTCCAAGTAGGGTCATAATCTAATGGAGTGTAAGTAGAGGTTTCTGAGAGTAAAAATGAAATTTTGGATATATGATCAGTTGTATTCATGAGTACAGTTGAATGTATATTATTTGTAGCATAGAAAAGGCTCTTTACTTTCCACCTAAACCTATTGCAATAACATTAGATTGAAGATTGAGATCCTTCTCTCTCTCCTTGTTCTCCTAAAAAAAAAAAACAAAAAAAACATAAGTTCTTTCAAAATAAAGAGCTCTTTCAAATTATTATTATTATTATTATTATTATTACGGGTATCTCCATGGAGTCAGTAGACTCATCGCGGGAGACCCAAACTAGCAAAACAATATCTGTCATATCTCTTCTTGAATTCATTTACAGATGAAGAGCTCACAACAAAGTCAGGCAATGAATTCCACTCATTCACCACCCTCCAGGCAAAAAACCTTGTTCTGACACCTTTGTTAACCACACTCTTCTTTAATTTCCAGAGATGACCTCTTGTTCTTCCATCACTATCACACAGCTGAAACATTTCCCCTGCATCAATCCTATAAAAACCTTTTAGTAATTTGAATGTTTCTATCATATCCCCTCTTCTTCGCCTATCAGCCAATCTCTGCAATCCACAAGCTCTCAATCTATCAATGTAGGGAGCATTTTTTATATCACTCACCAACTTGGTCACTCTTCTCTGAACCCTCTTAATTAAAGAACAAAGAAATTATGATACTTGATGAAGGCAATTCAACTGTTATCATTAATGCTGATTATTTGTCCAAAATGTCATTTTTAGTCTCACTTTAATTGCTTACCTCTACTTGCACTCTATCAGGCCTAGCTTTCCACTTCTCCTACACACAATGTATTACTAGTATTATGATATCAGATTTTTGAGAAGGTGGATGATGAAACTGATCATGAATATGATGTGATGGCCAAGTTGTGTGGATTTCCTTTCAAAAAAAGATCTGAAGAGAATAGCTTCAGTTCTTTTTTTGAAAGGAAATCTAGCTTTTGAAGAATGAAGAAATACAAAAATGGAAATACTCTGAATTTCTCCATTCTTTAAAAGCCAGAGAATTGAAGGCTTCGGTTCTTTGTTTGAAAAGAAATCCACACAACCTGGTCATCACATCACATTCATGCTGTTTCATCATCCTTCTTGTCAAAAATCTGGTATAATAGGAGCTCTCATCCATTTTCTCTTATTGACAGTAATGCCATCAACAGTGTGTTTCTTGGGGTTCTCGTGTGGGTTGCATTTAGCCTCTTAGCAAGAGACTCTCCCCCCCCCCCCATTGTTAACTTATGATTAGCACTGTCGAATTTTCCACCATGTTTGCCTTTGCTTGCATTCCAATTTATTCTGGCAAAAATTTTATATTAAATAATTTTCCTGCTTGCATTAAGTTATACATATTTTATTCTCTTTTTAAAAAAAAAAAAAAAATAATAATAATAATGTTCAGCATCTGCCACTGATGATATCTGTGGTCTATCTGTGATCTGCTGAAGTTGGTTCGAGAACTTTTATATACTACCAGTATGTTCTTTTGGCTGATTGTTCTATATAAATTTTCCATTTTCATGCTTATCATCTTTGTGAAAAGTTGTGTTTCAATAGCTGAAATTGTAACCAATTCTTAGGTTCAGCAATCAATAATGAGAGTGCAGTTAATATTTTCTGTTCCTCCTTTCATAATCTTGGATATGCTTATTTTCATATACCAAATTTTTCAGATTAATCATTTAACTAATGATTCTTGAAGACTTGACATAAAAGTATCTACATTTTATTCGACATAAAAGTATCTACATCTTATCTTTCCACTCTTTAATTATCAATGCAAATTGGTAATTAAAAGATTAAAACAAGTCCTCCCCATGGTGCATTGTCATGTTTTTATATATATATATTAAAGCTTAGAGATCCATGTATTCCCATTTTTCCCCATGTTATTTTTCCATTATTCCTCAACTTGGCATTTTCCTGTTTGGCCTAAATTCAGCTTATTCTTTCTTTTAACAGTTCTTTCCCCCCCCCCCCAACTATGCTTGTATAAATCTTTCCTGAACGTTCGCTAGAGACATCGTATAATTTACACGTTTATTTCCAATTTCTATAAATTGGCACATCATGAAATATAGCCACTACATAATTTTTATATTTCCATGTTTCATCATTTCAATTCATATATCTACTCCAGTTGCTTTTGTACATTTTTTTAGGTCTCTTTTGGCTTTTCTGCCTTATAGAACTACCTAATGGTGAAGCTTTTTTTTTTTTCCTGAAATGTCTTTTCATTACTTTTTAGCTACTTTTACATGTAGATTAGGTATCTTGCTTTCTACATTGTCTGTTTAGCTCTTCTAATAATTTGGAAGAGTTAAACAAAATTTTGTTTTTAACATCTGTATTCTGTTGGTACATTCTGTATTTTGATTCTAATTTTAAATGTAGATATCTTTTCTAACCCATAAAATGTATTTGAACCCTCTGTTTTCGGCATACTTAGTATGTTAATCTCTCTATGTATGTAACCAATAGGAGGTACAATACTATGACTTTGAACTGTGAAACAACGTAGTTTCTACGTTGTTGTATGAGAAGTCATACAGTTCCTTTATAGAATGAAATGCAGAAAGTTATTTTAGTTTCTTTGTTTTTCCATACATCATATCTGATCAGAAATGGTAGAAAAAAATAAAAAAAAAATAAGTAAGGTAAAAATACAAAACTATTTAATATAAATTTTGCCACAGAATTGCCGTTATGTAAATAAAACTCAATTAAAATGGAACCCATCTTCTGATTTCTCTAGTCATGAACTAAAAATTGTCACTCAAGGACAAGTGCATGTTCATGATTAGACTACTTGTACGTGAGACTGTTGACTTTACATCAGTTGTGTTAATATAGAATTAAAATGAATATAATTTCTTTTAATCCTATAAAATTGTGCTTTGCATATACCTCTAATATCATTCTCAGTATCATTGATGTACAAGTTGAGCAGCAGCGTACAGAGCCAAGTGCAAATTTAAACATCCTGAACATCAGAGAAAATTTGTCTGGGCAAATTTTATTTGTTAGTTTCATTATTAAAATTAGAATAAAAGGTATATGTGGATAAGATTTTAAAATATTTGTCTAAACACAGCATGCTTCTAGTTTAGTTATTTGTATGTTAGAAGGTAGTGAGGCATGTCAGGTGAACCTTGCTTTCTCATGGTGTGGCCTGTTTGCAAAAAAAAAAAGGACATTGCATGCCAGAGGCTGCCAAATTCCAAAATCATTCCGGGATTTGACAGTCTCTGCCATGTCCAACTATCCAAATAGTGAAGTTATCTTCCTTTTTAATGTCCATTACTCCAGCTAGTTTCCCTTTTTGATCACCACTGACAATAGATGTGATGCAGAAGTTTTTACTATATAAAAAATACCCTGATTGAAATCATGCATCTACCTACCTGAATTCCTGATATCTCTGGAACCTCTCTGCTCTCCTAAATACTATAGATCTTTAACCAGTTGTCTTTCCAGATACTGTAGACGTCACTTTCTTCTCAGTTACTGAGATCCCGATCTTGTGAGAGTTTCTTTTCACCAACCCTCCAGTCAATCTCAAACACTCCTTTGGCACTACAGAGCCACCAAGTGAGAGACATCCATGATCTAATTATTGCTTCCACTTTTTTTGACCCAAACACCTGCTGTAAGTCACTGAAACTATCTGTAGTAGCATGAAGGCTTTCATCCTCTATTCTACCCAGAATTCTCATCCACTTTCCAGTCCCTGGTTCAGCAGATGTACCAGAGTAATTGAAGAGAAACACTCAACTTACTGCATGTGGCATGCAACAAGAATTCCAGCTTCATATTCAATCTATGTTAAAACATGCAATAAATGTGAAACAGCCATCAGCAAATCCAAATGTGACTTCATAAAGGCTAATAGCAGAGAACTTACCTCATGTCTAAATGGAAGCAGTGCCTTCTGGTTCATTGTAAAAGCCACCAGGGCACAACACTGTTCTCTCTCTCATTAAGTTATCATTGTTACAGCACCTGAAAATAAAGCAGATCTTTTTGGCATCACTATTTTTTTTCTTGGACTCCTGCATTAGATACTAAGGCAAATTGCCTCCAACCATACTAATAACTAAGCACTATATGCCTCATGTGCTTTTTCAGCACAACGACATCAGAAGAATACTAAACAATTTTGATACTTAAATCTTCTGTTTTTTAACCTGGACATTCCCAGATTTATAAAATCATGTGTACTACAGCAATAAAAAAAAAATCATTTATTGTACAAATATTTCATCTTACATATTGCAGCACATCAATGAAAGTGAAGAATAGCAAGAAGTTTGAGCAACAGCAGTACAGCACATGTTGTTACATAAAATCCTTTTATACATAGAGTTGCATGTTCATTTTGTTATATTATTATTAACTAATTTAATGCATTAATTTAACTAATTAAAATATTAACTACAATAAATAAATACAACCAATTTAATGCAGTTGAGGTTAATCATTTTAAATAATATCCCAAACTTAAGGGCTGGTAAGGCACTCATTATGATTGAGGATCAGTTAATGAAGTAGAGCTTCAGCACTTTGAATAAATTTCATGTTTAAACATAGATCCGTGTAATAGTTTGGTGTTTTCTCTGGATTCTGTGGCTAGGGTTTTCAACTCCATTTTGACACAGACCAAATTGGTGAGGTTTGATAAGCTGGATGTGATCTTGATGTTTAGGAATACATTTTTACTAATCTTCTTGTTTGTCTGTAATAAGACAGGTTGCCTGAATATGGTACTTTGTATACACTGGATAAAATCATTAATCCTCTGGAGAAGATAACAGATTGTGAAAGTTAATGATTTTAAAGATTGTGATCAGTTTGTATTTTTTCATAATCTTTACCACATGTTCAGAGATGACCTTGATGTAAGGTATAGGAGTCCTGTGGAGTTCTTCTCTTGGATGCTGTCTGGGAGGGCTTAGTTAGTTTTTGTGCTGTTGTTGAGTCTTGTCCATTTAGCATAGTTGTTTGTTTGATAGTTTCCAGTTCTTAAGTGATCCTTTAGAGGAACAAGTTTTGTGTGCTGTAAACATTTAAGGATTTCATGGTGCCATACTTTTGAGATGGATGGTGAGGTGATGTATTGCGAGTATAGCATCCTGTAAAAGTTTGTTTTCAGTAGATAGAAGTGGAAAGTGATCCAATCAGTTCCTGTTTGTTATGTACATCTAGAAAGGAAATTCTACTTGCTGATTATTTTTCTACTGTTAATTTCTTTGGGATATGTAAATTGTTGAATTTTTGTAGAAGTGAATCAAGTTCTGACTTCATGTCATTCCAGATTGCAAACATCATCTATATATGTTAAAGATACCAAGCAATTTTAAACCTGGTTTTACTCCATTTTTTCCAAGTAAGCAAACAGACAAAATGTCAAGTTTGCGCCTGCAATTTATGCAAGACTAGCTGATCCCACAGGTAGTGCAAGACCAAGGCAACTCGTGGTAGACGTGGAGCAAGCTCTGATCACTAATCTTAATATTTACCCTTAATTCCAAAACACATCTCCAAGAAGGGGATGTATGATGTTTTGTATTAAAGGCAAGGGGCCACTACAAAACATCATACATCCCCTTCTTGGAGATGTGTGTTGGCATTAAGGGTAAATATTAAGATTAGTGATCAGAGCTTGCTCTACGTCTACCACGAGTTGCCTTGGTCTTGCACTACCTGTGGGATCAGCTAGTCTTGCATAAATTGCAGGCGCAAACTTGACATTTTGTCTGTTTGCTTACTTGGAAAAAATGAAGCAAAACCAGGTTTAAAATTGCTTGGTATCTTTAACATAACTATACCCAAGTTAAAAATACTTTCTTCATCATCTATATATCATAGCCAAATGGATGGGTTTTGTTGAAGAGCAAAGATTCTTTCTTCTAGATCAAAGTTAGCTAGGTTTGGTGATAATGGCGAGCCTACTGCCATTTCTTCCATCTTGAGGCAACCAGACGATTGTGAATCACATCTGGATCACTTTCTACTTCTGTCTGCCAAAAACTGTTTTTACAGGATGCTACAATCATAATACATCAGCTTACCATTCATCTCAAAACTACAGAACACTCGTTACAAGTGTTCATCTTTTTCATGACCCCTGGCAAAATTTTAGCCACGTACAATGTGTAGTTGAGAAACGAGTTTCGTGCAGTGATAAAACACTTATTTGAAGAAGTGGATGGCCACTCAGATCAAAGCTGAGTTAGATGCAGTTCATCGAGACTCTGCACTAGCATTAAAGACAATTTATTTTTGGATAAATGAGTTCAAATGATCGTAAGTCCATTGAAGATGAAGCGTGCTCCTGATGCCACACTGATGTCACTGTGAAGGAAATGATTGATAAAGAAAATCTGAAGTAGCATAATCTAAATATTAAAGGACATTCATCTCATGAATAGCCAAAAATGTGGAGATCATCTGAAATTTATTTTTTATTTTATTCATATATTTTTTGAATGAAAATTGGATAATGCCAAGACATTCCTTATCTTTTCCTTCATTTTTAATATGCCCTTAAGTAATTTTTGAATTTCCTGTAGAGATAGCAGATTTTGGTGTAATTCTTATTTTCATTGTATAGTTTTTAAGTTTTATTATAGTTTATTATTTAGGAATTTCATTCAAATATATTCTTTTGCAGAATATTGAGCGTTCCAAAGAAGATATCAAAAAGGTTCTTGGAGTTTTAAATGAGCATCTACTCACTAGAACTTATCTTGTTGGTGAGAGGGTCACTTTAGCTGATATTTCTGTTTGCTGCAATATTGTTATGCTTTATCAGCATGTAAGTATGTTACATATCAAATTATTGTTAATAACTAAATCCTATTCTAATTGTAACATTTCTTCATGAAAATGTGATGGAACAAATTTGGTGAAGAATATACATATAGAATGAATTATAAGATAAAGCAAATGTGTCAAACTCAACAGGTAATGTGACCTTTATATTGATGATGATGATGATATAGTACATAGATAGCGAAACTATGGCATGCATGCCAGAGGTGGCACGTCAACGATTTACAGGTGATATCCTTTTGTACGCTTATAAATTATTCAACCTTTTTTTTTTAAATTGTTACAATACGTACAAGTTAAATATTCTTTTACACGAGAGAGCAGCTATGAAGATGTGCGTATGATTGGTGCTGTATTAACAAAAGATTACACGACTTAAAGATAAAAGCAAGCCAACAAATTTTGAATTGAAATGTTAATTCTCTTCAACCAAATCCCATAACATCTGCAACTGTCATAATAACATTCACTATGTATATATTTCTTAGTTTTAACACATTCATGACGGGGTGTCATTTATCGTTCTGACAGAACTTCTCGTTATCGGAGGGCTCAACTCACACAAAGTTTCAACCCTTGGTTGATTTTTTTGTGTTTGAGCTGGCAGTGGAACTCACACAAGCATTATATGGCATGTTTCAATTCGTGGTAGAATTTTTTATTAAAACACTTAAGGAATTGAACAACGTAGTGGATATAAATTAAATCCTTAAATCCTCTGCCCCACAAAAACCAACCATATGGCTTTGCTATGTTGATGATGTGTTCGCTATTTGGCCACATGGCTCTGAAACACTTCTCTCCTTCTTAACACACTTAAACAACCAACACCCCCAGAATTAAATTCACCCTGGAAAAAGAGGAAAAAAACAGCCTCCCTTTCCTAGACACACTAGTCAGCCGCCAGCCTAATGGAACCTTGGTTTTCTCAGTTTACAGAAAACCCACCCATACAGGCAGATACATTCACCAACAATTCCCCCCCCCCCCTCACAACAATATGGAGTAGTGAAAACACTATACAACAGGGCTAAACTAATCTGTTCAAACGACTTGGCCCTAAACACTGAACTAAATCACATCCTCAACACTTTCTCAGCCAATGGCTACCCCCCCCCCCCCCCAAAAAAAAAGTCCAAAAAATATTAGAACCTACAAATCACAGATCCCCCCCCCCCTCCACAACAAGGATTACTCTAAATCCATCACCATTCCCTACATCCGAAGCACCTCGGAAAAGATTACCAAAATCTTAAAAAAGCATAACCTGACCTCCTGTTACAAACCTTACAGAAAATTGGCATCCCTTATCCACTCCACTAAAGACCAACCACTTCCCCTAGACCTATCTGGTGTATACCGGGTCCCTTGCAGTTGTAATCTGTCTTACTTTGGCCAAACAGGCAGGACAGCGAATATCAGAATTTCTGAACACAAGGACTACATCCGGTTTCACAAGTACAGCCATTTTGGTCTTGCGGACCATGCTCTGGATATATGCCACAGAATACGGTGGAAGAAAGCTACAGTAATACACCGTAGCAAATACAAATTCGAAAGACTTTATGGAATCAGCCTCAGCCCTAAGAAATTCTCCAAACCTCAACAAATTTGGTTGTATGCGACTGCCCCAAATTTGGGAGGCTTACATCAGCAGACCTTCAGCCCAATGGCCAAGAACACCTACTTAGCCCACTAGAGGGCACCATTAGGACTTTTAGGAGAACAATAGCTTCATCTCTTCATTCCCAGTTACTGTATTTGTAGTGCCTACGTGCACGTGCTTTTTTTGTAAGTTCCTTTAGAAGATGGCAATGTGACGTTGCCGAAATATCGGAAAATATTTATTAAAGTATAATTTAATTTATACCCTTAATTACGTTGTTCAATTCCTTAAGTGTTTTAATAATGCATAACCAACGTATAAGCCTGTGGTAGAATTTTATTTGAAGTTAGCCTTTGTGATCTGTCATAATGACATCTAGAATTTCAAATGCAATCGAACAAACACTTATTTCATGTAATTGAAAAATTGGACAATAGTTTTTAGTTAGATACTATGTTTCACTGTGCAACATATGGTTTTGCTTGAGTCTATACAGCATAGTTTCTGTGAAAGGAGACATGTGATTCATTAGTTAGCGCAGTTTTTATTCCATCTGTCTCTAATTGCACCATCAGGTATACAATAAAACTACTCGTTTTTCTTGCATCTGCAGTATAATGGCTGTTGGGGAGCGCGAGTTACTATCGCCCTGACGTGAACATATTTAAACATTTTTTGTGTGCAAGATATATGCAAAACTTTTTAAGGTCTTTTTTCGTAAAGTAAAATCAGGGGTGTGAATTATATGCGAGAGCAAGTTATATTCGAGTAAATACGGTAAGCATTTCGCCGACAAGTTGACATCCTTCTGTTGCTCCCCATGCACAGCTGACTTGTATTGTGAGTTACAATGCATAAATATTGTTCACGCTACCGGTTTTTTTTTTTTTTTTTCCTCCCCCTCGAACCATTATAAATTTATATATTAATAAAATATAAAAAAAAAAACAGGCCTGCAATGGAAAAGTTGTCTGAGAAGAAAAAAATAATTGATCTTATAGATTTTTAGGTGCTGAGTTCAGAAAAAATAGTAAAAAAATTCCATCCACCAGTTTTACCCAATTTCTAATTTATCGTTTTTATTAGTATTTGGATTTAAATTCGGCACATTGGTATTTATTTTCATTCTCCTTTATTTACAGCTAATTAGTTGTATGAGTGCCTTTTTTGTAGTAAATAAAGAAATTTCCATGAAACTTCTCATTCTCAAGATAGGAGAGGGAGGGAGGAATGCAGATAAAAGTGCAGGTGACTACTATGAATCTGATTCTACGAGATAACGAATGACTTTCCTGTTGTCACAGACACATTTTCTTGTGTGATTTTTTATTATTATTATTATTGTTCCGGGAAACTCCAAGGAGTCGACAGACTCATCGAGGGAGGCCCTAACATCATGTCTGTAACAACTATTCAACATTCACACAGTATCTATCATATCTTGCCTTGAACTCATTCACGGTCGTAGCACCCACAACAGACTCTGGAAGCTTATTCCACTCATTCACCACTCTCCAAGTAAAAAACCTAGCTCTAACACCCTTGTCAACCGCGCTCTTGCCCATCTTCCATGCATGGCCCCTAGTCCTCCCACCACCAGTCATATTTTCAAAAATATCTTCTGGATCAATCTTATAAAAACTCTTCAGTAATTTGAATGTCTCAATCATATCACCCCTCCTTCACCTATCGTCCAATTTCTGCAACCCACAAATCCTCAACCTATTCTCATAAGGTTCATTCCACAGACCTACTATCATCTTGGTCACTCGCCTCTGGACCCTCTCCACTTTCTCCCCATCACGAAGAAACCCTGGTGCCCATAACTGGGCACAGAAGTCCAGATGGGGTCTTATCAAGGCTCGATACACAGGAACAACAACTTGTTTGTCTCTGCATGTTAAAGTATTTTTCAGAAGCCAAGTGATTTGATGAGCTGTTTTAGTCACTTTTGCAATGTGCCCCCTAAACTTCAACTCCCTATCCACCAGCACTCCCAAATCCTTGGCCTCATCAATCTCCTGGAGTACGGTTCCACCAATGCGATATACTGCTGCTATTCTTTTCACCCCAAAGTGCATAACCTTACACTTTGCCACATTAAACTGACATCCATTTTTCCTAGCCCAGTCCTCCAAACTATCCAAATCATCCTGTAAAATTTTGACATCCTGTGCACTCACAATTGCTCTACCCAACTTTGCATCATCAGCAAACAAGTGAACACTTCCTCTCAAATCCTTTCCAATATCATTGATGAACAAATTGAAAAGCAGTGGTCCAAGAACAGAGCCCTGCGGCACTGCACTAGTCACAAGACGCCTTTTTGACTCCACTCCTGAATAAACCACTCTGGTATCTCTCCTTCAACCACCCTCCTATCCATCTTACCAACCCTTTATCTATCCCCATCTGCTCCAGTTTACTGATTAGGGTTCCATGTGGTATACTGTCAAAGGCCTTGGCAAAGTCGAGTAGTATCACTGTAAACCCATTTCCCCTATCCAGTTCAGCCGTCACTGTGTTATAAAACGTGAGCAAATTACTGAGGCATGATCTATCCTTCACAAAACCATGTTGTCCCCCATACAATATCCCATTTTCATCTATCCAAACCTGTATTCTTTTCTTGACTAATTTCTCTAAGACCTTGACAATGATTCCTGATATGCTAATCGGTCGGTAATTTACAACAGTAGTCTTGGACCCACCTTTATGCAGTGGAACTATTTTCCCCTCATTCCACCCGCTCGGGACTAACCTAGACCAGAGACTCAAATTAAACAAAATGGTCAAGGGTACTGACAATTCTTTAGCTGCTTCTCGTACTACACGAGCTGGTATACCATCCAATTCCACAGATGTATTGACGTTGAGTTATGCAATAGACTACTCACCTCCACTTCATTCACCACAATTCCCGTATAATCTACTGGTTTATTCGTTTCTGCAATGTCACCACCTGGATGATATATTCTTGCAAAGTGCTCACTCAGTAACTCAGCTATCTCAACTGATTCAGTTACCTCCCTACCATCGGCATTCTTTAAAATCATTCTGCCATGTACATTTTTCCTTTTACTTGCTATATATCGAAAAAACTGTTTAGGATTCTCTTTAGCCTGCATGGCCAATGTTCTTTCGTAATCCTTTTTTGCTTTTCTTACCACACTCGTCACCTTTCTGGCCTGTGTTTTATACCGTTCATGTGCCTGCTGGTCACCTTTCTCCTTAAATTCCCTCCATAGTTGTTTCTTTTTTTGCAGCTCAAGCTTAATGGTGTTATTCATCCATTTAACCCCTACTTGATTTATTATTTGGACTCTAGATATACAGTCAGCCATTGCTTCATGCAAGCACTTCTTAACTACCTCCCATGCACTATCAACTTCTAGTCCTTGCAGTTGTACATGCCATGGCACTGAGCCAATCAAACTCCTAAGCTTGTCATACTTTCCAGCCCGATAATTCCACATGTACCCTGTCTTAATTGAAAATTCTACACCTTTAGCCACCTGCCAAGTCAAGACCCTATGATCACTCTCACCTATTGGTGGCAATATGGTCATATTTGTTGCAGCCAAATCCTCAGATGTAATTACTAGGTCAAGCACTCTCTGACCTCTAATATTTTCCATTACATGCTGTCGCAGATAGTTATCCCTTAATAACCGCATAAAATCCAATTCCTTCTTCCTGTGTGTCCTCTCCTCACTCCAATCAATGCGACCATAGTTGAAATCTCCCATAATAATCACCCTCCTTCCACTCCTTTCTTCTATTTGCTTGTGCATACTGTCACCACCATCTTTTCCATCAATTGGTCTATAGCAGCACCCAATTGTATATTTAGTTCTGCTAGCCACAATCTCACACCAAATGGCCTCAAATGTGCTCTTTTCTCTATCCTGCAATTCAACTTCTATTCTCCTTGGCTGTAGCTCATCAGCTATTATCAACAATACTCCTCCCCCCCATTTTATTCTCCCTGTCATTCCTGAACACACTATACCCATCACATTCAATCCGACTAGCTATATCATCTACAGTCAGCCATGTTTCACTAATGCCAATAACCTGTGGTCTGGAAGTGCCAAACATGGCCAAAAACTCTTCCTTCTTGTTCCTAATACTCCTAGTATTAGTGTACATGAATTTAAGACCCCCATTAGCCCCAACCCTACCTTGATGCCTTATATTAACTATCCCACTCTGGTTTATTGTCCTTATTTGCTCTAGCATATTATATTCATTCTTACATTCAACTGCCTCCCTAAGGACTGTATATCTACCCCCCCTCCTTAACAAATATAGTTTCCCTGAATTCGCACATCCACTACATTCAGTAACACTTTCTCAAGTCTCCTTACACCATAACCATTCAAATGCAAGCCATCCATCTTATATAGATCCTTTCGCCCATCAAACTCACTCCACACATCCACAAATTCCACACCACTCGTCATACGTAACCCACGCATAAAGTCATTCGCAATTATGGCCCTCCTTTTAAGCATTTCACTGTCATACCGTGGCAAAAGACTAATCATTCGAACTCTCTCACTCTTTTCTTTTGCTACCTCAAACAATTCATTCAGGTCTTCTATCATTTCCATTTTATCTCCTTTCAAATCATTCGTACCTGCCACAACAATCATTTCTTTCACCCTTTCCTTTTGCTCTCTAATAGACCCACTTACATCCTTTATGGTCGCACCAGGTTGGTACGATTTTGTCAAATCCTCTACTAACACACCTCGTACTAACGAGTCTCCATACAGCACTATATCCTTCATTTTGTTCATGTTCACATTCATACGCCTATTTTTCCTGTCATACCTTTTATTATTGGTTGGTTCATTCAGTCGACTTTTGTTCATGCACTCTAGCTGCTGTTTTGCCCTTTCTATTGCACCATTCAACAACACGATCTCACTCAATGCATCTATCTCATCTTTTATATTCTCTGATAAACCATTAATACTATCATTCACACTCTCATAATTCCCATGTACAACCTTGCCGTTTCTTGTCATATCTCTATTTTCTTCATTCTGAAATTTGACAAAAATATCACATTCACGATCCGAAATACACTTCAATTCCTCATTCTCCCTACATTTTCTACACACATTCAATCCTTTATTATCATCTATGCACACTTCGCAAAGCGTACATTTCACAGCTAGTACACTGACTCATTTCTTTTATACTACCGTTCTTTGATAAAGATGGCGAACCATCATTACTGGCCGCCATTTTCCTTCATACAGGTGCCATAATTATTGCAACATGTTTTATCAAATAATAAGTTATAACACACCAAAAACACACAAACAGATGCACTAAAATACTCAAGGCAAACAAAACTACGCAATATTAAGTAATTTTATCAACGATAACTGAAAATAATACTTATCTTATCAGGAGCTTGCAAACACTACACACGAACTTTATTTTGAACTTTAATTGAACTTGAGTCGTTGACTACTAAGGTTATCATATTTCTGAAAGGTGGCATATTTTCTAAGTTAGTGTGAAGATTTAATGTGTTTGTGATTTTTTTAATGTTTTTACATAGTGTCGTGTAATAGTATTGATGTCATTTTTTAAAATTCGTTTTTAACTGTTTTAAGTGGTGTTTGTAATGGTTTCAAGAGGTTTCAAAAATTCACTAACATTTTCTGCTACATATGTGGGGAGTTAGTGGTAAAAAAACAATGAAGAAACATTTCAGATTTTGTGAAAAAAGTGTACTCTGTGTATTTTGGGATGAAACTTTGTGACTTAGATAAGCCATGGGAGCCGCATATAGTATATTCCATTTGTGTAATACTTAGAAGGTGGTCGAAGGGAGAACAAAAATCTTTATGTTTTAGAATTCCCATGGTATGGCGGTGACCCCGCAACCATACCGATGACTGTTACTTCAGTTCTTTGAATGTTCGAGGTTTTAATGTGAAAAATAAAAAAAAGATATTTCCTATCCTAATATACCATCTGATTTAAACGACTTGGTCAGAGATTTGGGTCTTCCTAAAGAATCTGCTGTGCTCGAGACTAAAAGAAAAGAATTTGTTAGCCCCTGGCACTTCTTAGAGAAAGAGATTTTCTTCCTTACTTTTCAGAGGAAGGTGATTTAGTTTACTCTAGCAAAATTCCTGGACTGATAAGCAAATTCAATGTAAAATATGAAGTCATCGATTGGAGGTTGTTTATCGATTCCTCAAAAAGAAGCCTCAAAGCTTTGCTTCTCTATAATTACAATAAGTATGCTTCAGTATCAGTGTTGATGTCATTCTTTAAAATTCATTTAATTTTGTGTTAAGTGGTGTTTGTAATGGCTTCAAGAGGTTGCAAAAATTCACCTAACATTTGAATAGCACATTCCATGCATTTGAAAGAACGATACGAAAATGTATCCTTCATTCTCAGCAAACTTAAGTACAATGATCATGGATGGACAGTTTGCAGTGATCTTAGTCATCTATGATTTTGGGACAACAAAGAGGATACACCAAATACCTGTGCTTTTTGTGCGAGTGGGACAGCCGAGATCGAGAGCAACATTGAATCAAGAAGGGGAACGGCCAGAAAGAGTCACATTCGAACTTGGAAGTAAAAATGTGTTACACGAAACTTTTGTTACTTGGGAAAAAATCCTTTTACTCCTGCTTCACATAAATCTGGGATTGATAAAGCAATTTGTCAAGGCTTCGTCGAAAGAAGGAGAATGTTTTAAATACATCCGTGCAAAATTTCCGGGATTATCTACAGCAAAATTGACGGTTTTATCAGTCTGGACATCAGGAAACTTATGAAGGATAAACTGTTTGAATTAAAAATGGCAACTGTTGAAAAAGAAATGTGGAAAGCTTTGAAAGAGGTGGTGACCAGATTTTTAGGAAATCACAAGGACTCCAACTATAAAATGATTGCAGAAGACATGCTATAGAAATTCAAGGATTTGGAATGCTCCATGAGCTTAAAAGTGCACTTTCTCAACTCTCATTTAGATTAATTTCCTGAGAATCTATTAACTGTCAGCGATGAACAAGGAGAGCGATTCCACCAAGACATCAAGGAGATGGAAAGAAGGTATCAGGGCAGGTGGAATGTCTACACGATGGCAGACTATTGCTGGATGTTGCACAGAGGTGACCCAGGAAAAGAATTTCACAGAAAAGTACAAAAAGAAGCTTTGAAGGAAAAAGAAAGAAAAAGACACCACAACGAAATATAAAGTATGTACTAAAGATGAATCTAATTATTTTAATTAAATTTTTTTTTCATAATACTTTCATTCTAAAAATATTTATGGAAAATTTTCAGTACTGTTATTTTACTTAATATAATGCGTTTTAAAACTATTTTACTGTAATATTGAGATGCATTTTGTGAAAAATCCTTATGTGATAGAGAAAAATAAAAGAGGTATTTGAAATTACTGGTCGTAAATAAATCAGAAACAGTTAATAGTTTCCATACAACTTTTCATGACTCGAATTTTGCATGCCTGTATTCAAAATTCTATATATATATATAATATATATATATATATATATATTATAAATTAATTTTCTATTAATTTTTCCCCTATTTAAAACTGCCTGGCACATCAGCAACTCAATTTGTAAACTTTTGGCACGTGCACATAAAAAGGTTCGCCACCACTGATATAGTACATGATCACGATAGCAAACCTCTAGGGATCAGAGAAATAGTTTTTTATAGTGAATTAGAATGGGGGAAAGACTGTCTCCTCTGCATTCACAGAAAATAAACACACATTTTGTTTATTGTGATGAAAGATTTATGTTTTGGTTGTATTTTAATTGCAAAACACACTACCCAAGTTTGTCCCCCCTGGAACCCTATTATTGATCTCACGTTCAAGTTAACTCAATTCAAAGAGTTATAATCATTGAGTATTATAACTGCAGTCAGTGATTATCCAAGTATATCCAAAATAAAAATTAAAATTAAATATTATTTCACTTTCAGCATTAAATTTTTAAGTTCAGAATTTAAGCAAAGAAATATGTCCCGTCTTCCAGTGGTTGAGAGAATATACAAACAAACATTACTTTCATTCAATCTAATAGACAAGCTTAGGTGTTGAACGTTATTCATAACTTATTTTTAACTGTGTTACAATTCCAAAGCAACCAAATCATAAAAAAAAAAATGTTTAATAAGTGGCTTATTTTGCTGGATTTCAAACTAGTATCTTCCCAACACATTGCACGTCACGTTATATGTAACAGTGAGTTAGTGAAACAGTTCAAATTGTAATGGATAAAAGATCTGAAGGCCTAAATCCCCCCCCCCCCCTGTAATTACTTCTAGCACTATTTTTTTTTACTTTATTTTTTTGTCTAATTCTGTGTAAAGGGGTGTAGAAAATTTGGTGTGCCAGTCCAGACTTGCCATAATAATGGTACTGAATGTATTTTTATGTTTTTCAAGGCAGATGTTAATGGATCTTCCTGTTTGTCAGTAGTAGGCAAAACGACAGTCACATGGAATATCATACACTCCAGGATATTCCAGGAGATGGCATTTATCTTTAGGAGAGCAGATCAGAGTTGATAATTTAACAGGGGTTTGAATGTAGTGCAAAGGTATATTTTATTAGTACTTTGGCTATCTTTTCAGATGTACTTCAGACATAGGGAATAGGAATAGTATTGTTTTGTTCTTGTGTATTTGAGGAGGGGAAAAGTTAAAACCATGTAGTAGGAGCTGAAGTCACTGGCCAGGAAAGTGTGGTGAAGATATTTAAGTTTGATGGAAAGAGCTGCATCATTAGAACAAATAGCCCTAGCCCCGTGTGTAGTGTTTTTAAAATACTATGCTGTTAGTGGCTGATGTGATTGTTTATGCAGATATCTTTCTGTGTTTGTGTGTGTGTGTGTTCTGAAAGCCAGGTGACTGTGTCAAGAAAATGCAAACAGTTATTAGCATCCTTTTCCTAATGTCAAATGTATTCTGGAGTGTCGGCTGTTTCAAAAGAATCTAGGGTGTCTTGTCCATGGGGGGGCCAAATGGCAAACACCTCATCAACAAAGTGTAATCATTCTAAGAATGTGAATGAAGCTGTAGTAAGTATTTTGTTTTCAAAGTGTTCCATGTCAAAGTTAGCTGGGAGGGAGGGGGAGAGGTACCATTAATATATTTGTAGTTTTTCTTGCTATGTACAGTAACCTGCACAAATGGTAAATTTGAATAATTTGAAAGCATTAGAGGGAAATTAGACTATTAATTCAAGAATATATTATAATTATTAAGAGAGAGAGAGAGACCCCCAGGGAGGCCACATACTACACGCACCAGCTATCATGCTTATTCTTGAATTCATTCACATTTCTTGCACTCGCAACATTCAATGGCAATCCTTATCAGTCATGCACCATGATATGAGAGTAAAATCATGCCGCTTCTAGTGGCATTCATTCTAAGTTTCCAAGGATGCCTTCCTGTCCTTTCACATCCTCCATAAATTGAAATCCCATATGACCCTTCCAGAAGTTTGTAAGTCTCGATCATATCATCCCTCTTTCTCCTGTTTGCTAGGGTCTGCGGTCTACACATCTCAAACTGTCTTCATAATCAGTATTCGATAATCCTGACATCATTTTTAACACTCACCTTTGCACTCTCCAGTATATCAGAATCACAATGGAAACCAGACCTACACACAATAGTCCAGGTGAGGTCTTATCAAGATCTTGTAAAGAAGCAAAATGACATCTTTATTTTTACATGTGAATGTTCATTTCAGCATTGCAATTACTTTTGAGTTGCATTTGCAATCTTTGCTACATAGCCCCTGAACTTCAACTTCCTATCTGCATCGTCATCATCAAATTCCTGATAGGTACCCTCTAGGGGTGTACATATACTACATGAAAAATTTCATCATTACTAACTTCCTATCTACAATTTTCCTCAATCAATCTGTTACCTGTCAGGACTCCAACATTATCAGATCCTTCTAAGGCACTTTTTACTGTATTAATCCACCTATACCTTGGTCTTCCTCTGAGTCTTTTTCCTGCCAACCTTGCAGAGAACACTTGTTTTGCTAATCTTTCCTCTCCCATTGTGTGTTTAAGTAACCATACCACCGGAGACTAGATCTGCTAATGCATTCCTGGATGCAGACAATGTCAAGTTCTTTCCTAATATCCTTGTTGTTAATATGATATTGCCATTGATGCCATCAGTTCACACCCCTAATCTTTCTCAGGATTCTCATACCTGTGGTCTCTAGTCTTTGCTCAAGTGTCAAATTTCTAACCCAGTTCTCAGATCCATAAGGTAAAATTGGTCTCAATACCATTTTATATACAGCTAATATACTATTTTGACGAATTTCTCCCTTATTCATTATAAATTTATTCAGTTTACTTCCTACCATACCGGCTTTGTTGATCCTGTTGTCTATTTCTATATTTAAATTACCATCTTCACTAAAAATCATGCCTGAGTAGCAGAAATGTTTACTTGTTCTATAAGTTCTCCATTCACAATGCAGTTGACATTTTCGAGGCCTCTGCTTACGTTCATTGTTTTTATCTTGTTATTGCTGACGTTCATACCATATTTATTACAACAGTTATTCAATTTACTCAGTAAATTTTACAGATTGCAGTGGATGTATTAAGAAGTATAACATCATCCATATAAAGCAAAGAGCTGAGATTAACATCTCTAATTTTGAGGTTTAATACCACTTTTCTTCATGATGTGATCCATATAGATAGTGTACACTATCCTTGTCTGACACCTGCATTTCCTTCAATTCTAACTGCTGACAGACCAAGTATTGCTTGATATATTGCCCCATTTACACCATACAACTGTAGTGTTTTGAATAGCTTTATGCTTGGTACCTTGTTGTATGCTTTTTCCAGATCTACAAAACATAAATACAGATTTTTATTATAAGAAGAAAAGCCAAACAGCTATTTTTTTTCTGACGAAGTTGATAAATTAAGGGGATAAAAATTCATTATTGTTTTTCGGCCATTATGCGAAACTCTAAGATCGAAAAACTACGATCTAAGCGTTTCATGCCGACGAACTATTGGCGAATCCAACCTTAAAGTGACCACTTGGTAGTACCACACCAAGGCAACTTGATGCAAAGGTGGAGCAAGCTCCCTCACTATTCTTGATATTTTCTCATAGGCGATGTAATACTGCTTTACATTATGAGAAGAGGTCACTACCCAGACCGGTTTCAACCTTTTTTGAGGTCTCATCAGTGAGTAGCTAGACCTAGATGATATCAAAGTTTTAAGTGAAAAGAACTTACATACTTTGCTATACGAATGCCAGAATGGTGTGTCACTATATTGTATTATAACATATTATAATTAAGAAGAAAAGCCAAACGGCTATTTTTATTTTTATTTTTATTTATTTATTTATTTATTTTTTTTTTAATGAGAAAATATCAAGAATAGTGAGGGAGCTTGCTCCACCTTTGCATTGAGTTGCCTTGGTGTGGTACTACCAAGTTGTCACTTATGCTTGGATTCGCGGATAGTCCGTCGGCATGAAACGCTTAGATCATAGTTTTTTGATCTTAGAGTTTCGCATACTGGCTGAAAAACAATAATGGATTTTTATCCCCTTAATAGATCTTTGTTATATTCTCATGATTTCTCAACTATTTGTCGTAAAGAGAAAATCTTATCGATAGCCTGAATCCAGCTTGTTCTTCACCAAGCATTCCTTCCACAATCCTTCTCAACTGTTTCTCAAGTATACTTGCATAAATCTTACCAGGAACACTCAGTAGGGAAATACATCTGTAATTCTCACATTCAGTTTTATTTTTCTTTTTTATAGATGGCTTCTAAGAAAGCTCTACTCCAATCATCTGAAATTCATCCCTCTGTCTAGGCCTTCTGAACTATACAGTGCAGCCACTCAAGACATTTATGCCTCCATACGTGAGCATTTCTGGTCGAATATAAAATACTCTAGCTGTCTTTCCCCATTTCAGGTTTTTGATGGTTTTCTCTACTTCAAGTATGGTTATGTATTCTGGACTGCATGCCTGTTGAGCGTTCTTTACCACTGTGCTGCCATTGATTGTTTCATTTAGCAATTTTTTGAAAGAATTACTCTATACATCAAGGATATCTTTTTCTTCTGTTTTCATCATCATCAAATTCCTGCCATGTACCCTCATGGGTGTACAGGATACGATAGTGTACTACACGAAAAATTTACATCGATACTAACTTCCTATCTACAATTTTCCTTCAATTCAGTCTGTTACTTGTCAAGACTGCAACATTATCAGATCTTATATTTCTATCATCTAAGGCACTTTGTACCGTATCAATCCACCTATATCTTGGTCTTCCTCTGGGTCATTTTCCTGCCAACCTGGAAGAGAACACTTGTTTTGCTAATCTTTCCTTGCCCATTTTATTTAACTGACCATACCACCTGAGATTAGCTCTGCTAATGCATTCTTAGCTGCAGACAATGTCAAGTTCTCGCCTAATATCCCTGTTTTTAATACAATATTGCCATCTGTTCATGCCTCTAATCTTTCTCAGGACTGTCATATTTCCGGTCTCTAGTGTTTGATCAAGTGTTTTACTTCTGACCCAGCTCTCAAGTCCATAAGTTAAAACTGGTTTCAACCATGTCTTGTATACAGCTAATTTAGTGTTGTGACTAATTTCGCTCTTATTCCATATGAATTTATTCAATTGACTTCCTACCATACCAGCTTTGTTGATTCTGTTATCTATTTCTATATTTAATTTACCATCTTCACTAAAAATCGTGCCTAAGTAGCTGAAATGTTTTACTTGTTCCACAGGTTCTCCATTCACAACACAGTTCACATTTTCAATGATTCTGCCTATTTTCATTGTCTTTTTATTGCTGACCTTCATACCATATCTATTACAACAGTTATTCAATTTAGTCAGAGAATCTTGCAGACTTGTAGCGAATTTATTTAGAAGTATAACATCGTTCGCATAAAGCAAAGAGCTGACATTAACATCTCCAATTTTGATATCATGTTTAATACCACTTTCCTTCATAATGTGATTCATATGGATAATTAGTAACAGAGAGGATAATGTACATCCTTGTCTCACACCAGATTTAACATTAAACCATCTTCCTGTACTTCCTTCAATTCTAACTGCTGACTTACAACTCAAATAAAGACTAAGTATTGCTTGATATAATGCCCCATTGACACCATATAACTGCATCCTATTGAATAGCTTCTCTCTTGGCATCTTATCATATGCCTTTTCCAAATCGACAAAACTTAAATATAGATCTGTGTTATATTCCCATGATTTCTCCACTATTTGTCGTAAAGTGAAGATCTGATTCTGACAGCCTCTATTTGACCTGAAACCAGCTTGTTCTTCACCAAGCTTTTCTTCCACAATTCTTCTGAACCGTTTCTCAAGTATACTTGCATATATCTTACCAGGAACACTCAGTAGGGAAATACCTCTGCAATTCTCACATTCAGTTTTATTTCCGTTTTTATACATGGGTACTATGAGGCGCTCTACTCCAATCATCGGGAATTCGTCCCTCTGTCCAGGCTTTCTGAACTATGCAGTGTAGCCACTGTAAGAATTTTATACCACCATACTTCATCATTTCTGTTCGAATATCATCTACTCCTGCTGCCTTTCCACATTTCAAGCTTTCGATGGCTTTTTCTACTTGAAGTATGGATGTGTATTCCTGACTGCATGTCTGGTGAGTGTTTTATACCACTGTGCTGTCATCACTGCTTTTCATTTAGCAGTTTTTCAAAGTAATTGCTCCATACTTCAAGGATATATTTTTCTCCCATTTTCATGTCACCTTTATCATCTCTAACTCCTTTTACACCAGTCTTTCCTCCATTCCTAAGCTTCTTCAACGACCTCCAGAATATCTTGCCACCTTCTTCATATTTATTGTCTATGTTGTTATCAAAGTCCTCCCATGACTTGTTTAGCTAGTTTTACACAGTGTTTAGGTTTCTTCCATTTGTCTCTGTATTCTTTAAAAGCGAAGCTGATTTATTTGCCAGGAACTTTTATATGCTTTCTTCGTTTCTTTCACTGCCTCTTTAACTTTCTGTGTCCACCGTGGAGTTCTGATTTTTCTCTTCTTACAGACAACCTCACCACATGCTTCTCTGGCTGAATCAGTCAATGTTTTCTTTAGGGCCTGCCACTGGATCTACAAGGTTTGGTTCCTGTTCTTAAACTCTTTCATTTTTACATCAATCATATTTGTGTATTTTAGTCTACAGTTCACATCTGAGAGCTGCTCAACTTTTATTTACTTTAAAAGTTTGTTACATGTTCTTCTTTTCAATATGAAATTCAATTTTATCCTGCTCAATATTAAATGGTGATCACTTCCAGTTTCAAACCCTGCTGTACACTCTAGTGTGTTGCACTAGAGTGTACAGCAGGGTTTGAAAATGTTAGTAATAATCAGTCCATGTCCTGAGCAGTAAATTTACAGCATTTGCCATTATTATTAGCTTTCCTCTTTTCCTAAAATATTTTTGTATGTCTGACAATCATTTCCTACTCTGCTGTTTAGATCCTTAACAAGGACCAACTTTTCCTTTTTCATTGTGTCAGTTGCTTTCTCTAAAGTGTCAAAAACTTCCTCCACTTTTACCTTAGTAGAACTTTATGTGGGACCATAGGCATGTCTCATTGTCCAGTTCTCCATCCTGATACTTGCCGACATCAGTCTACTTGATATTGCCTTCCATTCAAGAAGATTAACCTTGTATTTAGTGTTGAATACTATAGCTACTCTTTTTCCTTGATTGCCATTGCCTGAATATAACACTTTGTATTTATTGCTCAGAAAGATCTCACCAGTTTTTGTCTTTTTTGTTTCAATCACTCCTATTATGTCGATCTGGTACTTATCGAATTACTCAGCTAGCTCCATTTCTTTGCCATTCGGGCTTCTTATGTTGATAGTACTGATCTTTAACTCTGTTGAGTTGGGGTGTGTTTCAGGATTTGTCCCAGTAGCTGACTTTTTACTGTTCACCGTGGTTCCTTGGTGAAAACGACGAGAACCCTTCTTTAACCAAGGACGTCCCAACTAGAATGGGATTCTGTCATTGTATGCTATCATTTTATAATGTGGTTTAAGCCAATAAGAATACAATTTGTTTGGCTACATCCCAAATTATCAGCCGATCCTTGTTTATTCAATATCCAGGTAGATACTAACACGGTGCACCACAAGATGGCGGGGATTGGATATTAGGTTAGATACGGTTCTTCGCATTCCTTTAAAGACTGTGTTGTGATCTGCTCTCTGTTATGCAGCTTTGACTCACCCCTTCCTATCTACTAACACTCCAAGATCCCTAGCCTCATCAGTTTCTTCAAGCATAATCCCACCAATATAATACAACGCTGGATATCTAATCATGCTGAAGTGAATGACTTTACATTTACTGACAATGAAGTGACATCCATTTTCCTAAGCCCACAATTCCAGCCTATTAAAATTATTCTGCATATCAGCAGCATTCCTGATTACTCTACCTATCTTTGCATCGTCAGCAAATAGCTGTTTGTCGCTTGTCAAATCCTTTCCAATATCCTTAATGTATAAATTGAATAAGAGTGGACAAGCACTGATCTTTGTGGTAGTACACAACTGGTTACCTTAAACCTTGAAAATACATTTCTCATATAGCACTTTTTATATCTCTCAATCAGCCATCCTCTTATCCATGCTAATATTCTGTAATCCAGACTCATATTTTGCAATTTATGCAACAGTCTACCATGCTGTATTCTGTCAAAAGCCTTAGCAAATTCCAAAAGTATCATGGTGTATTTATTCCCCTTGTCTAGTTCATTGGGAATATTGTTTTAGAATGTGAGCAAGTTGGTAAAACATGACCTTCCCTTAGTAAACAGATGTTGCTCATTGCAAAGTAGCAATTCACTGTCAACCCATTTCTGAATGCGAGCCCTAACCAATTATTCCAAAATATTCACCACCACTCCTGAGATACCAATTGGTCGATAGTTGGATAAATTGATGTATTAGTGGTGCATTAGTAAATAAAAATGTAACTTTAAATGTAACAATTTTGTCTAGTGATTTTAAATAGATAATTTTTTTTTTTTTCCTATAAAAGTAGAGCAGTTATGTGTAAAGGGGGAAAGTGACTTGGCTAACTGTTGAGCAAGTTTACAAGTAGGACTGTTTATGGCATCAACTGTAGAATGTGTAGTGGAATATTAGATTTCTGGAATTGTTTTTTCATTTATAAATTTTTCCCCAAAATGAGAATTCAAATAAATAAATAAAATCAAAAAAGTTTTTCTTTCACCTAAGGACACATGGTTTTTTGTTTTGACTATGCTTCAGAAGTACAGAAAAGTTAAAAACATAATAAAACCATATATATATATATATATATCATTTTTGTATACCATGGAAAATTAACCAAGCACAAGTTTTGACATCAAAGCATATTTTGAATATTTGAAGGTGCTTAAGGGTCAAAGCTGTATAACTGAGAGGAAACCTCCACATAGCCTTTAAAGGAATGCAGAGAACTGACCAGGGCTTCTGACCTAATGTCCAATCCTCACCTTCTCGTGGTGCACCCTGTTGGGTATCTACCTGGATACTGAATGAACGAGGATGGGCTGGCAATTTGGGATTTAGCCGACCAAATTGTATTCTTATTGGTTAAACCAAAATAAAAAATGATGGTACAACATGACAAAATTTCATGCCGGCTGGGCGGTCGCCTGGTTAAACAAGGCCCCCGTTGTTTTCACCAGGAAACCAGGGCAAACAGCGAAAAGTCAGCTACTGGAACAAATCTAAAAACAAACCCCAACTCAACATCACCAGAGTTAAAGATCGATACTATAAATGTAAGAAGCCTGAATGGCAAAGAAATGGAGCTAGATGAGGAATTAGATAAGTACCAGATCGACATAATAGGGGTGACTGAAACAAAAAAAGACCATAACTGGTGAGATCTTTCTGAGCAATAAATACAAAATGTTATATTCAGACAATCACAATCAAGGAAAAGAAGGAGTAGCCATAGTATTCAACACAAAATACGAGGCTAATCTTCTTGAATGGCAGTCAGTCTCAAGTAGAGTAATGTGGGCAAATATAAGAATGGGGAACTGGACAATGAAACTTATTTGTGCCTATGGTCCCACAGAAGGTTCTACTAAGGTAGAAGTGGAGGAATTTTTTGAGGCTTTAGCAACTATGCACAATGAAAAAGGAAAAGTTGGTCCTTGTTGGGGATCTAAATAGAAGAATAGGAAATGATTGTGAGACATACAAAAATATTTTGGGAAAATTCGGAGAAAAGAGCAAAGCTAATAATAATGGCAAATATATGTTAAATTTCTGCTCAGGACATGGACTGGTTATTACTAACACCATGTTCCAACATAAAAATGTGCACAAATTCACATGGTGAGAAGAGGCAAGGAATAAGAAAAGTCTCATTGACTATGTTATTGTTGATAGTGATGTTTTCTCCCTGGTGCAGGACACCAGAGTGTACAGAAGATTTGAAATTGGAAGTGATCACTATTTAGTCTTGAGCAGGATAAAATTGAATTTCATATTGAAAAGAATCACGTGTAAGAAAGTTTTAAAGCGAATAAAAGTTGAGCAGCTCTCAGATGTGAACTATAGACTAAAATACACAAAGATTATTGAAGAAAAAATGAAAGAGTTTGAGAACAGGAATCAAACCTTGGAGATTCACTGGCAAACTCTGAAGAAAACATTGATCGATTCAGTCAGAGAGGCATGTGGTGAGGTTGTCTGCAATGATAAAAAAAATCAGAACTCCCTGGTGGACACAGGAAGTTAAAGAGGCAGTGAAGAAAAAAGAAGAAAGCATATCAAAAGTTTCTGTCAAATAAGTCAGCTTGTGCTCTTAGAGAATATAGAGACAAATGCAAGAATGCTGAACACTGAAAACTTTGGCAAGAATATAGAAAATAAATATCAAGAAGGTGGCAAAATATTCTGGAGGTTGTTGAAGAAGCTTAGGAATGGAGGAAAGAGTGCTGTAAAAGGAGTTGATGAAGGTGACATGAAAACGTGAGAAAAAGATATCCTTGAAGTATGGAGTAATTACTTTGAAAAACTGCTAAATGAAACAAGCAGTGCTGACAGCACAGTGGTAAAAAGCACTGACCTGTTAAGCAGTCAGGAATACATATCCATACATGAAGTAGAGAAAGCCATCAAAGGCTTAAAATGTGGAAAGGCAGCAGGAGTAGATGATATTCAAACAGAAATGCTGAAGTGTGGTGGTATAAGAGTCTTACAGTGGCTGCACTGTATAGTTCAGGAAGCCTGGACAGAGGGACGAATTCCCGATAATTGGAGTAGAGCTCTCATAGTACCAATATATAAAAAGGGAAATAAAACTGAATGTGAGAATTACAGAGGTATTTCCTTACTGAGTGTTTCTGGTAAGATATATGCAAGTATACTTGAGAAACGGTTCAGAAGAATTGTGGAAGAAAAGCTTGGTGAAGAACAAGCTGGATTCAGGTCAAATAGAGGCTGTCAGAATCAGATCTTCACTTTAGGACAAATAGTGGAGAAATCATGGGAATATAACACAGATCTGTATTTAAGTTTTGTCGATTATGAAAAGGCATATGACAAGATGCCAAGAGAGAAGCTATTCAATAGGATACAGTTATATGGTGTCAATGGGGCATTGTATCAAGCAATACTTAGTCTTTATTTGAGTTGTAAGTCAGCAGTTAGAATTGAAGGAAGTACAGGAAGATGGTTTAATGTTAAATCTGGTGTGAGACAAGGATGTACATTATCCTCTCTGTTACTGATTATCCATATGAATCACATTATGAAGGAAAGTGGTATTAAACATGATATCAAAATTGGAGATGTTAATGTCAGCTCTTTGCTTTATGCGAACGATGTTATACTTCTAAATAAATTCGCTACAAGTCTGCAAGATTCTCTGACTAAATTGAATAGCTGTTGTAATAGATATGGTATGAAGGTCAGCAATAAAAAGACAAAGACAATGAAAATAGGCAGAATCATTGAAAATGTCAACTGTGTTGTGAATGGAGAACCTGTGGAACAAGTAAAACATTTCAGCTACTGAGGCACGATTTTTGTGAAGATGGTAAATTAAATATAGAAATAGACAACAGAATCAGCAAAGCTGGTATAGTGGGAAGTCAATTGAATAAATTCATATGGAATAAGAGAGAAATTAGTCGGAACACTAAATTAGATGTATACAAGACAGTGTTCAAACCAGTTTTAATTTATGGATCTGAGAGCTGGTAAGATGTAAAACACTTGACCAAAGACTAGAGACCACAGATATGAGAGTCACGAGAAAGATTATAGGCATAACAGATGTCATCAGTGTCAATATCATATTAAAAACGATGATATTCGGAAAGAACTTGACATTGTCAGCATCCAGGAATGCGTTAGCAGAGCTAATCTCAGGTGTTATGGTCACTTAAACAGAATGGGCGAGGAAAGATTAGCAAAACAAGTGTTCTCTGCCAGTTTGGCAGCAAGACGACCCAGAGGAAGACCAAGATATAGGCGGATTGATGTGGTACAAAGTGCCTTAGACGATTGAAATATAGGATCTGATAATGTTGGAGTCTTGACAAGTAACAGACTGATTTGGAGGAAAATTGTAGATAGGAAGTTAGTAATGATGTAATTTTTGTCATGCAGTACTATCATATCCTGTACACCCATTGAGGGTATATGGCAGGAATTTGATGATGATGATGCATATTTTGAAATCTCTTGCATTATGATATACGAGAGTTGTCAGAAAAGTTTGTAAATTTCCAATAGATGGTCACACAATTCGTTCATCCATATCAGTGTCAGCACGTATCATCTTTTTCATGATCCCTGGCAAAATTTTAGCCACCTACAATGTGTAGTTCTCGTTTCGCAAACATTTAAAATGACTGTGTTCTAATTTTTCATAAAAATTGAGAAAAACTAGTTTCGTGCAGTGATAAAACACTTTTATTTGAAAAAGTGGACGGCCACTCAGATCAATGCTGAGTTAGATGCAGTTCATCGAGACTCTGCACCAGCATTAAAAACAATTTATTTTTGGATAAATGAGTTCAAACGTGATCGTAAGTCCATCGAAGAAGAAGCGTGCTCTTGATGCCACACTGAGGTCACTTTGAAGGAAATGGTTGATAAAATCCATGGTATCGTTATGGAAGACTGTCCATTGAAAGTGTGTGAGATTGTACGCATCTCAACTGAATGGGTGTATAATATCCTGCATGAAAAATTGCACATGAAAAAGCTATGTGTGCAATCGGTGCCACGATTGTTGCCTGTTGATCAAAAATGCATGCGAAAAGACATTTCAACGCCATGTTGGCAATGTTTAATTGCAATTCGCATGACTTTTTGTGTCGATTTGTAACTATAGATGAAAGTTGAATCCACCACTACACACCTGAGTCCAAGCAGCAGTCAAAACAGTGGACAGTGCCTGGTGAAAGAGCACCAAAAAAAGGGAAGATCATTTTATCAGCTGGGAAGATGATGTCCACCAGTTTTTGGGATTCCCAAGGAATTATCATGATACACTGTTTGGAAAAGGATAAGACAATAACAGGAGTCTATTGTGCATCATTGATGAAAAAGTGCTCTTTCATCAAAACAATGCACTGTCCCACACGGCTGTCACAATGGCAAATTTGCACTAATTGAGGTTCGAGTTGGTTCCACATCCAGTGTATTCTCCAGACTTTCCCTGTGTGACTTCTTCTTGTTCCCAAGCTTAACTCCTTAACATACAAAGATGTCTGTGACATGTCTTTTGTTTATTGCACCAAAATTGATTTTGAATTTTGGTTTCACATATAAATACAACTGAATATAGAAGCTAGACAATCTTGTGCCTATTTCCTTTCAGCCGAGAAAAGTTGGCAACGGCGTGTATCGGCTATTTTGTTTGTGTTTGCACAAATTCATCATTATTTTGCAAATAATGACGAATTTGATCCAGCAAATCATCTCGCCCAAAAAATTGGCAGAAAAATGACCACTTTCTGATTTTTAATTGGTACGTTAAGGGGTTAAACATTTTGCTTGGTGGGAAAATATTTTCTTCGAACGAGGATGTCATCAATTGTGCAAAATGACTATTTTGCACAATTTGACAAATCCTACTTTTTAGATGGGATGAAAAAATTGGAAACTTGCTTGACCAAATGTGTAGACCTTGATGAAGACTATGTTGAGAAATAAAGGTGATATTTTCCATAAAATGTGTTTAACTAATTTTTTTTACCAAACTTTACAAACAAACCTCATATACTAATACACATAGCCTAAATAATGTGTCAATTACTTTTGTTTTTATTAAATGGAGAAAGTAAGCGACATTGTAATGGATTTCAGAATCATAATGAAGGGAGATGTTATCAGACTTAGGCAAATTGCATGACATTTTTAATTTTTTTACAAAGAATTACAAAATTAATTTATGCAAACACATCTGGCATATAAATTTTATTTATATATAGATGTTGCATCGCTTAATTTTTGTACATACATATTATTTACTAATTCATTTCTGACTAAATTTATTAATACTTTGTGTACTGCTGTAGCCTTCACTGTGGGTGCAATATGACCTTTTCTGTCTTTGCACCAGTAAACCAACTAAATTCTCATTTTTGTCAACAAGATTAAATTATTATTTTTTTATTAATTCAAAATTTGGTCTATATCTACACAAGAATTAGACAGAGATATATCTGAACTAGATAGGCTATCAAGAATGTCTCCAAAAGAGTGAGTGTGGGGCAGGTCTTTTATTTTAATTTTCATCAGAAAGTTTTCACAAACCATTTCCTGGCTATCATAGTATTCTTATCGAAGTAGTAATTTTTTAATGTATCACCTTGCTATTATGAATCTACTAGGGTATTTAATATCTGTTTTGTATGTCATGAGAGAAGTTTTATTCAGTTTCCTATATGATCTGGAAGCTACCACATCCAGCCTTTATTTTTGAGTTAAATGAGTTAAACAATGTTACCAATTTGTAACTTTCTTTTCTTCTAAATTTATTTATCCTACTTGATTATTTTCTGAGTAAGGTACACTATCACTTTTAACCAAAAGACTGCGTGGTGTGTTTAAAATTTTTGTATTATACTAGACAAATATTAATTTATATCAACAAAATCAGAATTTACGAAATCCAAATGTAAATCACTAGGTAAGATCAAATCAAAATCAAATAGTATAAAAAATAGTGTTTCTTTAATACTGGAATGTAGAGCATTAAAAATAAAACCCAAGTCTTTAATCATGTCATAAGCCAGAGTTGAAAGTACTACTTTTAGTGTCCTATTTATTCTCTTACAAAGACCATTACGTTGAGGTCTATATGATTTTGTGAATAGTTTCTTTTTATACAACATCTTATAGACTTGCAATAATAATTCACGAATGAAGTTTGGTCATCTGACAACAGTGTCCCAGCACATGCATACCAGCATTTAATCCACTGAATCAGATATCTTGCCAAAGTTTATGCCTTCTGATCCACTTCAGGAAAGGCTTTGGGGTATCTGGAAGGTATATCAACCATTAAATATAGATGTTCGTTTCCTCTTGAGATGGAGGTCCTAATGTATTAGCTGAAATATGCTGAAAAGGTCTAATAGGCCTCTGCACTGTTTTCAAAGGAACTTTACCTTTAAAAGGATTTTAACTCGCTGTAAAGTTTTGTAGCAAGTTAAAACTTTACAGTGAGTTAAAGACCTCACTGTAAGGTTGTATCAAATCCTATGCATGACCTGCTAAACTAGATAAATTTTACATCTTAAGATTATATCCTACATTCTTATCTTTTATGCAGATTATTCCTTGTGAACAAATAACCATGCTGCATCAAAATATACAAAGCCATCGGGTACCACTCCTTTCCTGGTCATTTTACATATCGTCAAAATCTTGATGTGTAACGTCAGGTGTACAGGATATTATGATAGGACTATATGAAAAGTCATTACTATTTCCAGTCAACAATTTTCCTCCAAATTAATCTGTTATCTGTACTCTAACATCGGATCTTATATACACTCGGGTCTCATTTTATGCGGATTTGAAGTTATGCGGTATAGTACACACACAGATATGAGACCTTTCGACACTCCTGCTATTGTGAACAGAAGAGAAATGCTTTCCGATAATAGGGTAATCCAGCGTTTCCCAAACTTTTCCTACACAAATCCAGAAATTTTCATGGAACACCTTGGTTATTTTGTAATGTATTAATTGATAATTAATTGTTAATTTAGGTGATTTTTACTAATAATTAATTAAACATCAATTAAACATAAACATCATTAAATTATTTTGTGCTGATTTTCATAACACCAAAAATAAACAGAGTCCCTTGTCTCTTATTCATATTAAAATTTAAATCAATTACTTTTAAAAAATCATGGCACTATGGGTTCGAAACAAGCACTTTCATCCTACAATATGAACTTGTGAAGAAAGTATTCAGTATTACTAGATCTGAGAACTGGATACAGACTACCTTCATCTTCAATTTCAGTGGAAAAATTTTCTTTATACTTCCTTGCTGATTGGTCACCAACATTTGCAACACAGATGTTATTTCGTTCAGTTTTGAGAACAGAGGATATGCTGCACATTGTTGTAATCGGCTTGCAGGCAATTTTTATGACCAGTCATAAACAGCGGTATTCCTTTTCCCGAATGTCGAAAGGTTTCGATGTGTGAAAATTAACGATAATTCATGAATACTTCCACATTTAAAAAAATACATGGCTTGGTCACTAATATTTGCTACACAGATGTTATTTAGACATTCTGGGTCTGAACTTTTCAACATATTCACGAATGTTATTCTCCTCAGAATATTTCCACTATAACATATTTATTCATGAAAAATGCTTAGAAAACTAAAATGACAAATTCCAGGAGAATTCTCGCAGAACACAGTTTGGGAAACCCTGGGGTAATCAATCTGTATTGTGGGATGAGTTGTTTATTATTAGACTGCGAAAAATTAACTTTTCTTTTATGAACATTCTAGTGTTTAAAATGGTAACTATTTTGCCTGTATAACAGTTTAAAAATTTTACCTATAAAGTACGTGATTTTGCATGTTGTTGAACAATTCGTTCATCATCGTTGTACATAATGAGCAGCGTGTTGCAGCACATTCTGGCTTAACGTGTAAGCAGTGAGTGTTCGTGAAGTTTAATTTTGCATGTGAGTAAGTGTTTGTCTTTTTATTATCGAAAGACTTTTTAAAATAACAATTTTGTGAATTGTTATTTTAAAGGTTTAATTTTGCCCAATGGAGAAAAAAAGCACCAAAGAAAAGCAATTTCTTTGGAAATTAAAATTGCAATTTTATATCACTTAGCAAAAGGAGAGGGATCTACGGCGATTAGTAAACATTTTAATTTAGGCGAATCTACTATTACGAGCAATTAAAAAGAATGAAGTCGCAATAACAAAATCTGTCATTTCTGGCACAAAACTAAGTGCTAAATTATCATCGTACTCAAGAGATGCTTTATTAGAAAACACGGAACGAGTGCTAGTAATTTGGATTGAAGAATTAACTCAAAGAAGAATTCCTATAAGTGGTTATTTATTTAAACAAAAAGTTCACTTTCCACTTCCCAGGCTGATAAAGAATTTTCGGCTAGCAAGAATGGTTAACCGGGTTTTTTAAAAGGAATGCACTTCATAACGTGAAGATTACAGGTGAAGTTGCAGCAGCAAATGAAGAAGCAGCCAAAAATTTTCAAGAGAAGTTAGCCAAAATTATTGAAGATGGTGGATATTATCCCGATCAAGTGTTTAACGCTGACGAAACAGGATTGTTTTGGAAGAAAATGCCTAGTCGAACTTACATCGCAAAGTCTGAGAAAAAAAGCAAGCAAAAATCGAGTAACGTTATTTTGTAGTACTGCATCAGGAGATCGAATGTTGAAACCCCTCCTAGTAAATCGATTTCTAAGACCAGGGCTCTAAAAGGCAAAGATCTAAATTTGCCCAGTACATTGGATAGCTAATACAGAGGCCTGGGTAACAACTGCTGTATTTACTGAATGGTTCAATAATTGCTTTGTACTAGAAGTGGAAACATATATGAAGCAAAAAGCTCTCAATTTTAAAGTTTTATTAATTGTTGATAATGCACTAAGCCATCTGCATTTAGAATATCCAAATGTGCAGGTAGTGTTTTTCCACCCAATACAACAAACATTATTCAGCCATTAGATCAAGGCATAATTGCTACTTTTAAAAAATATTACGTTAAGCACACTTTTCAATTTATGTTGGATAAACTAGAAAATGAATCATTAACAGTAGCTGATATTAGGAAAAAATTTTCCATTTTGGACTGCTTAAATCATGTTGCATCTGATATCACTGAAATAAGACCACAAACTTTAAATGTCTGCTGGAAAGCAGCTTGGCGTGGATGTGTTGCAAACAGTGCGACCATGCAAACATCTACATTATCAACTGAAATCATTACTTTGGCACATGAAATTGGTGGCGAAGTTTTTGATACATTTAGCCAGAACAATGTAGAGGAATTGCTTGTGGATAATGCCTTAAAGGCGTGCTTAAGGGTCAAAGCTGTATAACTGAGAGGAGACCTCCACATAGCCTTTAAAGGAATGCGGAGAACTGACCAGGGCTTCTGACTTAATGTTCAATCCTCACCTTCTTGTGTTGCACCCTGTTGGGTATCTACTTGGATACTGAACGAACGAGGATGGGCTGGCAATTTGGGATTTAGCCAACCAAATTGTGTTCTTATTGGTTAAACCAAAATAAAAAAATGATGGTACAACATGACAAAATTTCATGCAGGCTGGGGCGTCTCCAGTTAAACAAGACTCCCGCCTGTTGTTTTTGCCAGGGCAAACAGCGAAAAGTCAGCTACTGGAACAAATCTGAAAACAAACTATAACTCAACATCACCAGAGTTAAAGATCACTGCTATCAACATAAGAAGCCTGAATGGCAAAGAAATGGAGCTAGCTGAGGAATTAGATAAGTACCAGACCGACATAATAGAGGTGACTGAAGCAAAAAAGACAAAAACTGGTGAGATCTTTCTGAGCAATAAATACAAAATGTTATATTCAGGCAATGACAATGAAGGAAAAGAAGGTGTAGCCATAGTATTTAAAACAAAATACGAGGCTAATCTTCTTGAACGGCAGTCAGTCTCAAGTAGAGTAATGTGGGCAAATATGAGAATGGGGAACTGGACAATGAGACTTATTTGTGCCTATGGTTCTACAGAAGGTTCTACTATGGTAGAAGTGGAGGAATTTTTTAAGGCTTTAGAAAAAGCAACTGACACAATGAAAAAGGAAAAGTTGGTCCTTGTTGGGGATCTAAATAGCAGAGTAGGAAATGATTGTGAGACATACAAAATTTTTGGAAAATTTGGAGAAAAGAGCAAAGCTAATAATAATGGCAAATATCTGTTGAATTTCTGCTCAAGACATGAACTGGTTATTACTAACACCATGTTCCAACATAAAAATGTGCACAAATTCACATGGAGAGAAGAGGCAAGGAATAAGAAAAGTCTCATTGACTATGTTATTGTTGATAGTGATGTTTTCTCCCCCTGTGCAGGACACCAGAGTGTACAGAGGATTTAAAATTGGAAGTGATCACTATTTAGTCTTGAGCAGGATAAAATTGAATTTCATATTGAAAAGAATAACATGTAAGAAAGTTTTAAAGTGAATAAAAGTTGAGCAGCTCTCAGATGTGAACTATAGACTAAAATACACAAAGATTATTGAAGAAAAAATGAAAGAGTTTGAGAACAGGAATCAAACCTTGGAGATTCAGTGGCAAGCCTTGAAGAAAACCCTGATTGATTCTGCCAGAGAGGCATGTGGTGAGGTTGTCTGCAAGGATAAAAAAATCAGAACTCTCTGGTAGACACAGGAAGTTAAAGAGGCAGTGAAGGAAAAGAAGAAAGCATATCAAAAGTTCCTGTCAAATAAGTCAGTTTGTGCTCTTAGAGAATACAGAGACAAATGCAAGAATGCTAAACACTGTTTAAAACTAGCTAAACAAAAGTCATGGGAGGACTTTGGCAAGAATATAGAAAATAAATATCAAGAAGGTGGCAAAATATTCTGGAGGTTGTTGAAGAAGCTTAGGAATGGAGAAAAGAGTGCTGTAAAAGGAGTTAGAGATGATAAAGGTGACATGAAAATGGGAGAAAAAGATCCTTGAAGTATGGAGTAAATACTTTGAAAAACTGCTAAATGAAACAAGCAGTGATGACAGCACGCTGGTAAAAAAACACTGAGCAGGCATGCAGTCAGGAATACATATCCATACTTGAAGTAGAAAAAGCCATCAAAGGCTTGAAATGTGGAAAGGCAGCAGTAGTAGTAGATGATATTCGACCAGAAATGCTGAAGTATGGTGGTGGTATAAGAGTCTTACAGTGGCTGCACTGCATAGTTCAGAAAGCCTGGAGAGAGGGATGAATTACCGATGATTGGAGCGGAGCTCTCATAGTACCCATATATAAAAAGGGAAATAAAACTGAATGTGAGAATTACAGAGGTATTTCCCTACTTAGTGTTCTGGCAAGATCTATGCAAGTATTCTTGAGAAACGGTTCAGAAGAATTGTGGAAGAAAAGCTTGGTGAAGAACAAGCTGGATTCAGGTCAAATAGAGGGTGTCAGAATCAGATCTTCACTTTACGACAAATAGTGGAGAAATCATGGGAATATAACACAGATCTGTATTTAAGTTTTGTCGATTTGGAAAAGGCATATGACAAGGTGCCAAGACAGTGTTCAAACCTAACTAAAAAGTATCTTACGTGGCAGTGTTCAAACTAAAAGTATCTTACATGTGGAATTCTAGGAATCTCTGCTTTAATCAAATTTAACTATTCCCTATCACTTTCATCTATGGTACTTAGTCTTACAGCAAATCTGGGGGGAAAAAAGATTTTTACCAACATCTGATACAGCTTAAAATAGTATTTATGGATCCTGTGTTTTTAGAAAACTATGGCTTATTATTAAATGGCAGTGATTCAATTTCTTTCTTTCACCTTAAGTGTTGTTTCTGAGATTATGTTTTAGTAACAGCTAAAATTATCATTACTCTTTTTTTTCTTAAGTAATTCTAAGCTCTTCAATTTCTTCGTTAAAATTCCTTTTCCGTGAAATCTTATCAAAGTTAGTCTGAGAAATTCTTTCTGATTTAAACAGTATTCTTTTATTGGTTGAACTCATGTCATCTATGACTTGAATAGACTGATGAATGAGAATTCAGATTCTGAATTAATGATTCTTCCATCTGAGAGCTTGCAAAGCTTTTTCAGTAGTAACACCAGAATTATAACCTGCTCTTTTCAGTATCAAATTTCAAACCATTCTTGAACCAGAAAGAAAAGTACTCTTTTAATATATTCAGAAATTCATTAGTCCTGAAACTATATAATAGATGTGTCAATTTATTATTAAATTGATAAACAGGTTCTTTATTGGTTTGAACACAAGAATGGATTTTCAAAGGATTCAAACCTAATTCTTCCTTCTTAGAAATTTTTAGTATGTTTTATAAAAGCAGACTTCTGAGTACCAAAAAAAAATTATGATGACAGGTTTGCTGTAGTAAATTTCCCTTAGCATCGATACTTTGACTGATATTTTTTAGGAGTTTGTTGCAGTGAATGATTTCAAATGGTGTTTGCTGTAGTTGTGACTTGACTATAAATACAGTGAGACAAACAAATTGATTAATTTTTTTTTTTTCTTTATAGGTACTAGAACCTTCCTTCCGAAATTCCTTTGTTAATGTTAATCGATGGTTCAGAACTCTTATCAACCAGCCACAGTTTAAGTCTGTCCTAGGAGACATTGAAATGTGTGAAAAGATGGGAACATTTGATGGTATGTTTTATTATTATTATTATTATTATAAAAATTATATTTAAAGTATGTCATTTAAATAAAAAAAAATGTAGATTTTTTAAATGGTATTCATTGGGAACTGTGTAAGTGAGCAAATGGCACTACTGGATGAATTTTGTTAGAATAGCATGCCTTATGCTAGTTTTTTGCTGTAAATTTATTTGAGAATACTGATATATCTTCCTAGGAAAAAAGTATAGGGAGTGAAAATAATGTCCATTACTCACTGCAAATCATGAGCATATCATTATGTTTAATTCATTTAACAGAATTTACAACTGTGTTAAAAAAAAACTTTTTATTATCCCGACGTTTCGATCTTCATATCAAGATCATCTGGAGCATACATAAATATAAGACAAGCTGAGTTACATTATTAACTGTAAGCTAAAGAAACAATGATTTCATCACATGTTATCCTACTGGCAGGACCTCTAGTGAAAAAAAAATTATGAATTACATCAAGCTAAATTCTATTTATGATGACAGAATTAAGCATTCTTTCTTATAGATGGTTTCCTTTCAGAAATGATGTCCTATTTTTAGTATGACAATTGTTATTTAAGATACTGGATTTTCTACAGTCCTGTTTATAGTTGTTCTTAGTGAGGAAGATTCTGTGGGTATATATATATACCTTCCATATGTTTGGGATTTTAAGATCATCATTATTGTTCAGATTGGGGTGGTTGATAATGATCTCACAGGCTTCCTTAAATTTCCGTTCATACCATGTTTTAGTGCGATGTAGACAGCTAGTGCTTTTCCAGACAATTCTGTTAAGGTATTCAGGGCATGATCCGAAAGGCCAGCTTCACCATAATTATTATATTTAATGTGTTGTTTATGTTCTTTTTGTCTGATAGGAATTGTGCATCCTGTTTCTCCTATATATGGTATGTTGCAAGTACAATAAATATGATATACTCCAGAGTGGATCTTTTGATGAGTTGAGTAAGCTTTTTAATTTTGCGGGAGGTTTAAAGGTGGCTTTAAGGTTGTATTTTTGTAGTACTCTGATGTTCTTTTAATGTAGGGAATTGTTATAGTTTTACTGTAGTCTGGTTTGTCTTTGTTTTATATTGAGGTTTTGTTGAGAATTTTGTTAATAGTGTTTTGGCTATATCTGTTTTATTGGAAAGTATTGCTGATAATTTTAAATTTGTCTTTCAGTGCCTGTTCACTGGAACAGATCGTCTGAGCCCTGTTTTTTAGAGTGTTGATGACACCTAGTTTTTGTGTCGAGTGGTGGTGGTGGTAGTAGGAGTTTATGTGTATATATTATCCTGTATGTGTCGGTTTCCGGTAAACAGTGAAGGAAAGATTGCCAGAGGAAGGACGTGTGACAAGTGTATCTAGAAATGAAAGTGTGTTATGTTTTTCAATCTCAATTGTGAACTGTATGCATTTGTGTTGTTTGTTTAGGTGGCTAAAGAATATGTCTAATGTCTAGCGGCCATGGGACCAGATCGTGAAAACATCGTCAACATATCTAAGCCAGACTTTGGGTTTTAGAGGGGAGGAACCTAAAGCAAGTTGCTCAAAATGTTCCGTGTAAAAGATAGCAATCGGGGGGGGGGGGAGATAATGGCGAGCCCATGGCTGTGCCTTCTTTTTGTAGGGAGAAGGCGTTTTGCCATACAAAATAACCAGAACATAATACATGCGCAAAGAGATGATATCTGGAGGGAATTTGTCTGTAGGAGTAGGATTGTGTCATTGATTGGGACATTCGTAAATAGGGCAGAGACGTCAAAACTGACTAATAAATCATCATTTTCTAATGTAATGTCTTTGATGTTTATGAAGTGTTGTGTGTTTTTGGTATAGGAGGGGGAATGCCCTACCAACTCCTTGAGGTTGCCGCTAATTTTTTGGCTAAGTGATACTTCAGGCTATCAATTCCTTCAACTATAGGTCTTAGCAGTGTGTTTTCTTTGTGAATTTTCGGTAGCCCGTAAATTCTTGAGCTCATTGGGGATTATTTGTCAGGTTTGACATCTCTGCAAATTGAAAAAAGATAGAATATCATTTGTAAAATAAATGTTGTATTTGTATGATTAAATGTACATAAATTTCTAAATATATAGTTTTAAATGGTCAGTAATTCATTATTCCGCTAATCAGAGTTCAGTCGCACCTCTCACTCCCTGAATGATAACAAGAGCAAACGTGAATTTCAAGACCAGCATTCACCCCTGCAAATCTGTATCTAATATTGAATCATCATCTATTATTTGTAGACTTGGGAACAAGATAAAAGATAAAGCAAATTATAAATGCTTTAATTTTTAAAGCATTTATAATTTGCTTTAAAAATTAAGCATTAAAAAAGCATTTATAATTTCCTTTGCTTTAATAAGATTCATGTTGCTTCCCTGCAGTTTGATGTTAAGCTCATTTAAGTTGGTGAAAACATCAGGAAGATATGCGGTCATTCTTTTCCTTTTTTAGAACATTACACATTTTCTCATCACATGAAGTAAGAATTTCCAAAATACAGTATCGTAGAGATCATTAAAGCATCGCAGACAGTTTCTGTTTGAGAGCCATCTAACTTCAGTGTGAATACCCTTGGCAAATTTCCCAAGGGTATTCAATGACTGGGTATTCTTTTTGATACTGAACAATTGCTGAGAGGAATTGACAACATCATATTACTTTTACCTGGGGCAGTCATCATATCTAAAACTTCATTTATAGCCAGTAAGACGAGAATTTTGCCAATAGTATGTGGCTTTCCACATTTGGCAATTGATTTTCTTCTTCCTAACATGGAATTTAGGCTAAGTGGCCTGTTCCGGTCTCATGCCATCTCTTTCTTGGTCTTCCAATTCTTCTGTATAATATTTTTGGTAGTCTGCTGTTGTCCATTCGATTTAAATGTTCTAGCCATTTTTGTATATACTGTCTTATGTAGTAATTAATTGGTTTTATTAATTTTATTCACTGTTTTAATAACACCATCCAAAGTCTTATGTAGTATACTGCTAAGATGTTTTGCATCTAAGTGCTGTCTGAAGAATTCAGTGAATTGTAAAGATATTTGGAACTGCTTCTTTTAAGTGACAACCAGTCATAGCTGTTGCTCCATCACTTGCACATGCAATAATATTTGTGAGAGGAATGTTTTTATCATTAAAAAGTCTTGAATCTTAAAAATTGTAGAACTGCTTGTGTCAATTTTCAGTTGTTTGGCAAATAGAAACCCTTCAATAATTTCTTCATTGGTATTTATGTAGGCCATTGATTAACAAAGCTTCGTTGTCACATAACGTTATCTCATCGAGTTGCAAAGAAAATTCTATGGTTTTTAAATCATCACAAAGTTTTTTCAATGTCTTTTGCCATTTCGTCAATTCTAGTTGATACTGAACTACTGCTGAGAGGAAATGATGTCATATTATTTGGGCCAATCATCGCATCTAAAACTTCATTTATAGCCGGTAAGATGAGAGTTTCCCTGATAGTATGTTTCTTTCCGTGTTTGGCAATTAATTTTGATAGTTTGTAAGACATGGCAAATCCCTTCTCTTGTTGGTTACTAAACCAACCTTTTAAGTCCAAGACCATTTTTAAATTTATTCTTTAATTCACGAAAGTACTCCACATCCTTTTTTTTTCTTTATTTGGATGCTTGTTCATAAATGCTCAATCATTCTTGAAGGCTTCATTCCTTTATTTGAGAAAGTTTTTTCACATATTAAGCACGTTGGTAACTGCTCATTATTTATAAACGGAATAACTCCATATTTTAAATATTCACTTTAATATTGATGACACTTTCTTTTTTCATTCATTTTAATTGGCTACAGTGCTACACAATATCAACAAAGTGAGCCACACAATACCAAGGGCTACATGTAAACTGCAAACCAGAGTTGTCAGATAGCGTTAGGAAAAGTTGCTGATCCTGCTAAAAATAGCCTAAATTAATTATTTTCAATGTAGAAAATTCAGACCAAAAAGTATCCCAATTACTTAACTTTCAATGTAAATTTTAAGAAATAAGTAGTGAATAAATTTGAATAGTGTTGCCAAACATACAATATAAATAGGGATGCTAGATTAAATATGGAATTTTTTGCTTTTGTTATATTATAGTATTATAATGCTTACTGCCCCCCCCCATCCTTCACAGCCTCCAAGTTTGTGAGTGGGTCAAAACTTCATGGGATACTGTGAAAACTAATACAGTGGTTAAATCATTTAAGAAGTGTGGCATTAGTAATGCACTGGATGGTACAGAGGACAATTTGTGGTATGAGGACTCAAATTCTGATTTAAAGAGATTTCAAGTGTCTCTTTATTTTTCTCTGGAGATGAATTTATATGGTGTCAATGGGCATTATATCGAGCAATACTGTAATATTGTAAGTCAGTAGTTAGAATTGAAGGAAGTACATGAAGATGGTTTAATGTTAAATCTAGTGTCAGACAAGGATGTACGTTATTCCCTCTGTTATTCATTATCTATATGCATGACATTATGAAGGAAAATGGTATTAAACATATCAAAAGTGGACAAGTTAATGTCAGCACTTTGCTTTATGCGGACGATGTTATACTTCTAAATAAATCGCTACAAGTCTGCAGATTCCCTGACTAAATTGAATAACTGTTGTAATAAATATGGTCTGAAGGTTAGCAATAAAAAGACAAAGACAATGGAAATAGGCGGAATCATTGAAAATGTCAACTGTGCTGTGAACGGAGAACCTGTGGAAATAAACATTTCAGTTACTGAGTCACAATTTTTAGTTAAGATGGTAAATTAAATATGGAAATAGACAGCAGAATCAATAAACCTGTATAGTAGGAAGTCAATTGAATAAATTCATATGGAATAAAAGAGAAATTAGTCGGAAAACTAAATTCGTTGTATATAAGACGGTGTTGAAACCAATTTTAACTTATGGATCTGAGACCTCGGTCAGAAATAAAACACTTGACCAAAGACTAGAGATCACAGATATGAGAGTCCTGAGAAAGATTAGTGGTGTGAACAGATGGCATCAATGGCAATATCATATTAAAAAAAGAGGATATTATGAAAGAATTTGACATTGTCAGCATCCAGGAATGTGTTAGCAGAACTATTCTCAGGTGGTATGGGAACTTAAACAGAATGGGTGAGGAAAGATTAGCAAAACAAGTGTTCTCTGCCAGGTTGGCAGGAAAATGACCCAGAGGAATACCAAGATATAGGTAGATTGATATAGTACAAAGTGCCTTAGACGATAGAAATATAAGATCTGATAATGTTGGGGTCTTGACAAGTAACAGACTGATTTGGAGGAAAATTGTAGATAGGAAGTTAGTGATGATGTAAATTTTTCATGTAGTACTATCATATCCTTTACACCTCTTGAAGGTACATGGTAGGAATTTTTTGATGATGATGATGACTCCTCTTTGCATCCCTCTTGAAAACTTTCTAGTAACGTTCTGTCACTGCTTAGTTCATTTAACAGTCTTTCAAAGTAATTACTCCCAACATCTAGGATATCCTTATCTTCAGTTTTCGTATGATCGTTGATTCCTTTGTTTCTTTCCTCCATTTCTAAGCTTCTTGAATAGCCTCTAGAACATTTTGCCACCTTCCTGATATTTATTTTCTATATTCTTACCAAAGTCTTCCCATGACTTTTGTTAAGCTACTTTTACACACCGCTTTGTTTTCTTACATTTTTCTCTGTATTCTTTTAGGATATCCAACTTATTTGCTAGGAACTTTTGGTGTGATTTCTTCTTTTCCAGAACTGCTTCTTTAACTTCTTGTGTCCACCATGGTGTTCTTATTTTTCTATCTTTGCAGACATCTTTACCACATACCTCCTTTTCTGAATCAATCAATGGATATATTTTCTTCAATAATGCTTGCATAGTTGAGTTTAGTTTAGTGTAAAAGCTGCTAAACTTTAATTCTTTTTAAAACTTTCTTGCATACTGTTGTTTTCAATGTGATATCCATTTTTATCTTGCTTAGTACTAAGTAGTGGTCACTTCCAAATTCGAATCCTCTGTACGCTGTTGTGTCCTGAACCAGCTTTCTGACATCACTATCAATGATGATGTATTTCTTGTTTGTCAATTTTAGTCAATGATGCTTTTCTTGTTTCTTCTCTCCATGCAAACTGGCACACATCTTTATATTGAAACATGGTGTTAGTAATGATTAGTCCGTGTCCTGGGCAGAAGTCTAGCAAATACCTTCCATTATTATTAGCTTTACCTTTTTCTCAGAATTTTCCCAAAATTTTCCTACATGCCTGGTGATATTCATTTCCTTCTCTGCTGTTCAGGTCTCCAACAAGGACTACTTTTTTTTGTCAGCTTGTGTCCACCATGGTGTTCTTATTTTTCTATCTTTGCAGACATCTTCACCACAAAAAAACTCCTCCCCACTTCTTCCTTTGAAGAACCTTTTGTGGCACCATAGGCACAAATAAGTTTCATTGTCCAGTTCCCCATTTTGAAGTTTGCCCTCATACTTTACTTGAAACTACTTTCCAATCAAAAGTTTATCTTCATGTTTTTGGTGTTGAATGCTATCACTACTTCTTCCTTTCCTTGATCATTATTGCCTGAAAATAGCATCCTATACTTATTTAGTAATATCTCACCTGTTGTTTTCTTTGTCTCAGTCCAATTATTTCCACGTAGTACTTTTCCAATTCTTCTGCAAGTTTGATTTCCTTTCTATTAATACTCCTTATATTGATGGTTCCTATCCTCAGTTCTTCTGATGTTGGTTTTATTCTTCTAGATGTTGAGTTGGAGCTTGTTCCAATAGCTGAATTTTCACTTCCTCCTGGTTCCCTGAAGAAGACAGCGGGGTACCTTATTTAACCAGGTGACGCCCCAGCAGGCATGAAATCTCATCATGTTGTAATCATATGCCTTTGTGATTTAAGCCAATAATAAGTACAATTTAGTCAGCTAAGTCCCAAATTGCCAACCCATATCCATCCTCATTCATTCAGTACCCAGTAGATATCTATTAATGGGATGCACCACATGTTGGTGAGGATTGGACATTAGGTCAGAAGCCCCAGTTGGTTCTCTGCATTCCTGAAAGGTGATGTAGAAGTCTCTTCCCAGTTATTTGGCTTTGACCCTTTAATGATCCCTGTTCTTCAATGTTTCCATGTTCTTTATTCTTTCGAATACCTGAAGTTTGAATCTCTATATTTTTGTAAAACTAGGTCCCAGACTTAATTTCATATGGTATACAGCTATAAAGAGATCTTTCATTATAAAAAAAAAAAAAGTCAGATTTGTGAGTTAGACCATTGATTTTCTTTAGTGGCTTGACATCAGATATTTCTCGCTTGTACTGTTGCTCACACTTTTTAGTGTGCTTAGAGAAGCAACATGTACCCTTTTGTTGAGAACCTTGTTCGTATCCTGTCTAGGATTGGGAGAGCATTTATAATGACTTTTTAGCTGTGGGTAAATTAGCAATGTGATGTTGAGATGGCAAGATTTTTCTCAGTTTCTTCTTTTCTTTCTTTCCTTTCCATCCATCTAAAGAGCACATGATCCGCTTATATTGGGCCATTGTGAAATAATTAAAATTATGTTTATGCTAATTGTGCACTTACAGAAGGTGATTCTTCTCTTATTGCTTATTTATTTTTTTTATGTTGTTCCTATCCATGGAAGGTTATTCAAACCTATAATACATTGGTACCGTGGGTGGGCTATGAATTTTTTTATTTTTAATCATTATTATTATTGTTATTTATTTTTATTTTATTTTCACATTTTTAATCTTATTTTTTACATAGTCCCCTGCTTCAGAGACCAAACACTTAACTTTTTCAAGCCACTTCAGGCTTCCAATAAGTGGGACAATGGTCTCACACTGGGCAATGAAATTCATCTTGTGCCTAAAGACAATTACAAACATCCATGCCCACAGCAGAATTCGAGCCTGCAGCCTGTTGTTTGGAGAGTGGGTATGCTGACCACTCAATCAATCAGGCCAAGTATAATTTATTTCAGGAAGAAATAAATTATATTTCTTCTGGAAAGGGTCTAAAAGAAAGCTTTGAAGCACACACATTCATAACCCAAACCTGAACAAAAGCAATTGCCTAAAACTTCTCAATTTTGGGAAGTTATATTAACTAATACCATTCATGTGTTCTTAATTGTAAGTAAATTTTGTGTATATTTAAAAATAATTAACTAAATTAATTTATTGTAATTATTTTGAATATCTATTATATGCAGATGGAGCTATTCTCCTACAGCCAATCTTCTTCTTTCACTATGCCTTATCCCATGTTAAACGGGGTTGGCGCACCGATCTTTAACCTTCCTCTTCCAAGTTCTCCGGTCCAGGGCATCCTTCGGACTCCATCCTTTCTCCCTAAGATCTGTCACCTTATCCCTCCACCTGAGCTTGGGCCTGCCTCCTTCCCTCCATCTCCATATACTCCACTCGTTGAATAACATACTCCTCACCCTTCCTATCTACGTGTCCAAACCACCTCAGCCTACTTTCTTGTATCTTCTTGCCAGTTGGTCCCACCTTAACTGTCCTTCTTTGTCACACCACTCATCCATCTCAACATCCACATCCCGCTACCTCCATCTTCTTTTCCTGTGCCTTGGTTATAGGCCATGTCTCTGCACCATGGAGCATCACCAGCCTCACCACCATTTTATACAGCTTTCCTTTCCTCTTACAACTCACTCCCTTGTCGCACAGGACACAACCGACCTGAGGTACTTGAATTTCTTCCCTGAAATTAGCCTTTCACCCTGGAGTCGTATGGCCATATCCTCATCATTCCCCGTTGACATATATTCAGTCTTCAACCGGTTAATTCTCATGCCTCTCTCCTCCAATGCCTTTCTCCACTCTTCCAGGGTATTTTCAAGCTTCTCTCGGGATGATTCGCATAGAACAATATCGTCAGCAAACAGCATGCTCCATGGTGCCTCCTTGACATCCTCCACTAGTACATCCATGACCAGGTCAAAGCGGTAGGAGCTCAGAGCTGACCCTTGTAGCTCTACGACAATGGGGGGAACCCTTCTGTCATGCCGACACTAGACCTGACCTGAGTTTCTGTTCCCTCATACATCTCCATCACCAACCTCACGTACTTCTCCGACACTCCCTTCTTCCTCATACACCTCCATACCTCCTGCCTGGCCACTCTGTCGTATGCCTTTTCCAGTCTATAAACACTATGTGCAGATCCACTTGCATCTCTATATTTCTCCATCAATCTCCTTAGCGCAAATATCACATCTGTTGTCCCTCTTCCTGGCATAAATCCAAACTGCTCCTCACCAATTTTCGTTTCCTGCCGTATCCTTCCTTCAATTACTCTTTCCCATATCTTCAATGTGTGAGATCAACTTGATCCCTCTATAGTTGCCATAGTCTTGAACATCTCTTCCTTTGTAGATTGGGACGAGAATACTTTTCCTCCATTCCTCTGGTATCTTTTCCTGTTGGGCTATTTTCCTCATCAGATCCCATAACATATCCATGCCCTCACTGCCCAAACTTTTCCACACTTCTCCAGGTATCAGGTCTGCCCCCACAGCCTTTCCATTCTTCATTTTTCTTAGTACCCAATCCACTTCCTCTCTACTTATGTCTTGCACCGGTCTCTAGTTTGCCTCTCCATCCTCACACCTCTCTCTCGGATTCTCCTGATTTTTGTCCTCCTCTTGTAATACTACTCCTGATGCATCCTTTATCTGCTTGACTGATGTTATGTCTTTTGAGGCCTTATCTCTGGCTTTCGCTATTCTCAACAACTGAGCTTCACCACCGTTTCTCTCCCGTTCTTCATAAACCTCATCAACTGCCCTCACTTTCGCCCTTGCCACAGCTCTCTTTGAATTTTTTTTTTGCTACTCTATATGCCTCCTTGTCGGCTCTAGTTCCAGTCATGTCCCATTTTTTCTTTGCCTCTTTCTTTTCCTTGATCTCCAACTGCACCTCCTCATTCCACCACCATGCCTCCTTATCCTCAGGCGGTCCCTTTCCTGATGTTATACCAAGCACCTCTTCTCCAGTTTTTCTAGTATTCCGACTATTAACGTCCCACCATTCTTCCACATCCTCTGGTAACCTCATTTCTTTCAATACCTTTTCTTTAAACTTATTCCTTGGGCCTTCCTCTTCCAATTTCCACCACTTTATTCTCCTCTGTATCCGCCACTTCAGTCTATTCTTCTTTTCCCCTTTTATATCACAGTCTACCACAATCAACAATCAACGTGTGCCGTGCCACTACACTTTCTCCATTAATCAGTTTACAGTTTTTCACCTCCTTCAGATGTTTCCTACGGCACATAATATAGTCAATCTGACTCATTCTATCCCCGCTCTTATAGGTTATCAGATGCCCAACTCTCTTCTTGAACCACATGTTAGCTATAGCCAGATCGAAGGCCACAGCATATTCTATGATTCTTTTACCTTCTTCATTTCTTTCACCACTACTCCAACCCACATGTACCCTTTCTTCACCGCTTCGTCACCTTCCTACATGCCCATTCAGATCTGCTCCAACGATCACTCTCTCACCATCAGGGATTCCCATTACTACTTGGTCAAGTTCTCTCCAGAATGTCTCTTTCTCCTCCTCATCACAACCTACTTATGGGGTGTAGCCACACACTATAGTAGCCACACTTCCTCCCATCTCAAGCTTAACGCTCATAATCCGATCATTCTTCCGGCACACCTCGCAGACTCCACTCTTCAGCTCCTTATCGATGATAATTCCAACTCCATTTCTTCCCTTCTCATTCACACCGCTATAAAACAGTTTATATCCCTCCGCCAGCTCCTTTGCTTTATTGCCCTTCCACCTTGTCTCCTGCATACACACAAGATCTTCAGCTTCCTTCTTCTCATCATGTCCACTATCTCCCTACTCTTCTCATTCATCGTACCCACATTTAGTGACCCGATTCTTACTTTACACACACTCTTTTTGTTGGACTTGCTTCTTTAGCCTAACCCGTCCTTGGTTCAGTAGCCCTAGCCCACTTCTCACAGTCCTCAGGCGACAGAACTGCGCATCGCTTAGGAGGGACGCCCTAGCCGTGGTTCTTTCTCTATTATCCAACATTTTATCATTGGTTTTTAACATTGTTTTTTTATGGCCGGATGCCCTTCCTGACACCAACCCTCCCCATTTATCCGGGCTTGGGACCGGCACTGAGAAGACTAATTTGTCCTCCCCAGTGGCTGGAGAATAACCCAGCCACTGGGGAGGGCAATGTACAAATTACAGTAATAACATGTGCTTTCAATTAAATTGTTGTTCTTTTTAGAGTTTTCCTGTAACTATTGACACTGGCTTTGAAACTTAGTCAAAAAATTTTACAAATAAAAATATTAAATGCAAGTGGTTTTGGTAATAATATTTTATGATAATTTAAGTAATGTTAGATTATATTTGTCAAGATTTACTTAAAAACAAATTTCAGGTCAAGGCTGTGTTATAATTATGTTAATTCATAGTGTATGAAAGAACAGTAAAATCGTATCCTTTAACTTAAAAATTAAGAAAATAATTGCAATTATACTTTTCATGATTGTTTAATATTGACTTCTACATCACTGATTGATGGAAAATTTTTGGTCACCTAGGAATTTTGTTTTTGATATAGCTTACAATATGTTCAGCAAGTATTACCTGCCGTATTTTGTTTATAACAGCATTGTCTTTACAGCTAAGAAATATGCAGAGCTTCAAAGTCTGATGAAAGGAGGAAAAGAAAAGGTTAAGAACAAAGATGAAAAGCAGAAACAAAAGGAAGAAAAGAAACAGGAAGAGAAAGAAAAAGAAAACCAAGTCAAGGAAGTTGAAGAACCAGATGAAACTGAACTAATTTTAGCACAGGAACCAAAATCTAAGGATCCATTTGCAAAGTTCCCCAAAGGGTAAGCCTGTCTGTTGTTAATGGGAGATGTTCACTGTCTAAATTTTTTTAATTTGCTAATGATTGTAAGTTTTGGACAATATTGCCAATCTGGCTCTCCAACTGAATAGCATACCTATTCTCCAACCATTAGGCTGTAGGCTGCCTAGTGAGATATCACTGTTGGAGGGCTGAAGCAACTTGAAATGGTTCTTTGTTTGGTTCTAGAACAGAATTTCTGTTTGATCTAACCTTTAACTTACCCATACATTTAATGAAATGTGATAGGTTTATATCATTATTCGAGATCTCCAGTGAGTCAAGGACTCATTGAGAGAGGCTATACATCACCCAAAGAAAACTGTCACACCTTCTCTTAAGCTCATTCACACTAGATCTACTCTGTTTCAAGAGGCAAACTATTACTCAAAATGTAGCTCTACCCCTTTCTTAACCACGAACAAACTTAACTTCCATGGATGCTCCCCACCCAACACACATACTGTATCCTTTTCCTATCTTCTGAAGGGAGTCTGGGGTCTGGAAAGTTTTGATAAACACCCAAAACAAATTAATTAATTTTATGTCTTATACACCCTAAAAGAAAAATAACAAATTATTACAATTTGAAACATGGGGGTTAAAGGGTTTTAAGATATGTTCTTTCTTGTGGTTCTATCAGCTACTTTAATATAATTTTTCTTCTATGTGTTTATCAGAACTTTCCAGAGGCCCCCCCCCCCCCCCCCCGTTGTATATAATGAAAAATTTCCCATGCAGAAGTTTATAGATTTCTATTATGTCATCCCTCTTTCTCCTGTTACCCAGAATCTGCAGTCCATCATGCTCTCAATCTGTCCTCATAATCTATGTTCCATAATCCCAATTTAATCTTTGTAACTCTTCCTTACACCCTTACCTTCTTTATCCCCTTGAAAGCTAGGAGACCAAATCTGCATGAGAGGCAATTCGTTATCCTTACATACCAAGGTTCATTTCAACATTGCATATATCCTCTGAGTTGTATTTGCAAATTTCAAATTGCTGTCCACTGAGATTTCCAATGGTATATTATATTATCCAGAGTTATGCTACAAGAAACTGATGAGGTGAGGCTGGCATTAACTGCCCAAATTTGCAGCCTATTCAAATTATTATCAGTAACTATTTTTGCATAATCAGCAAAGTTGAAACCTCTTATTAGATCTTTCCTAATGTCATTAATGTATAGCTTGAACAACAATAGTCCAAGGACTGATCCCTGGACTACACTATTGGTCACCTTAAATCTGAAGGCTTCACACCCACCACGTACCACATTCATACTTATCAACCATTAGCGAAGTCAAGGGTTTATGTTTCAAACCCCATGTTCTCCAATTGATACAACCCTTTTCTGCTGTACCCTCAAAAGCCTTAACAAATTCCAAAAGTATCATGGTGTGTATCCATTCCTCTTGTCTTAGTGGTAATATTATTATAAAATGTGAGCAAGTTGCTAAAAAAAATGTACCTTCTTTTATAAACCTGTATTGTTCTTTGCATAGTATAACTTATCTGTCAGCTCATTTTTATATATAAATTCTGACCAACTTCTTCACCACCACACACCAGAGACACTGATAGATCAGGAGTTGACATAGATTTTTGCACCACTTTTCTACAATGGGGTTATCATACATTCTTTCTATTCCTGTGGTATCTTTCCTGAGCTGAGACTCATGTTATATAAACATATCAGCAGCCTAGCCGGTTTAGCTGAACATGCCTTTAGCATCATGTGCTGATATTTCATCTGTTCTTATTACCAAATTCTTACCCAGGTTATGCAACAGCTCTTCATCCTCATTCTTCTCTATACACCCAATGTAGTAATAGTAGCACTGTGCACCATGTTACACGCACCTGGATAATATGGCTTTGTAAAGTGAGCACTCATTAATTGAACAGTCTCCTCAGCTTCTTAAGAGTTCCACCTGCATTCAGTAAAGTTATTCTTCCACATTCATCTTTCTTTTACTTGCAGAATAACAATAAACTTCTTTTGGATTGCCTTTAGCCCACCTGCATTGGGCAGTTTCTTTTCATGCTCCGATTTAGTATGATACTCATGTTTTCTGACCTCTGCTTCATATATTTTGTAAACACTCTCACTCTTATTGTCACAATACTCCATCCATCCATTTCACTCCCACCCTATTTGATCTTTGAACCCTAGGGATATATTCAGATTCTCCTTCATTTCAGCGCATTTTCAAATTCCCATGCATTGCTGATATCTTTCCCATTCAGTAACTGATACCGTGTTGTATCAGATAGTATTCTCCTGATTGGTCATAATTTCCAGCTTTGTAGTTTAACATGTTACCCTTCCTAAATGTTGATTGAGAAAGATGTAAGAATTCAGTATTTTCTGCTTCATTCTTATCATAGATTTCTCTTTTATCCATCCATGGTCACCATCCATGTTTGGATAATTAGTCATCCATAATGATCACTCATTTAGTATCCATCATGATAATTTGGCAATGCATTTTATTGTACCCAACTAAAGTTATCAACCGTGCACCACCATCATATATTTCATCCTATTAACCAGACCTCAAATTCTTTGTTCTTGATGCTTGTGGCATTTGTGTATATATTTAAAATTACCACTTGGCCTTTTCTTTACTTAGATATGCAGTCTACATCATGAAAATTATGGAAACAACTACTGCATTAGAGTAAAACTTTAGTTTAATATAAACCAAAATAAATGCTCGACATTTCGGCCTTCACATTAAGGGCATCATCTGGAGTATACACATATATACAAAGAAACAAACTGCAGTACAATCTACACATTGTGCTCAAGTTGCTAAAAGTATGCATATAGATTACAACAAACCAATATGGAAGAAGTTGATAAAAGCTGAAAATTGCTTAGTCTTAAAGTTGGAAAACTAAGTTGGCTGAATGTGTGCCATCCAAATTTTTCGGATTTTTATGCCACCATGATTGGTAAGATTAGGGTGGTTAATCAAAATTTCAAATCATCTTCATTTTTTATGTATTAGGCCTAGTGGCCAGTTACGGAGCTGTCCTTAGCCCTTCCAAACTGTACCCATCCTGAGGATAAGGTGGTTAGCCCTATGCCTCTCAGTGTGTCCTATGTCTGTAGATGCATGATCCATGTGCTCATGGGGCCGAGTTTGCCTGTTCTGGGAGATGAAAAATCCGAGTTTCTGGGTGAAAAAAAAACCTTATCTCCGTATAAGACCAGATAACTCACCTTTCATTGAAAGAGACCAGATAAAGGTTCGTCACATCACTGACGGGAATCAAACCTAGGTCTTTCCGACCAAAGGGCTTCATCTATACTGACTGAGCTAAGGTGAAAATTTTGCATGTTTCTTTAAATTTCCATTCATACCAGGTTTTTGTGTGATGTAAACAAGTACTTTTCTAATCAACTTGGTGTACGGTGTTAAGAGCATGATCTGAGAGGCCTGCTTCTCCAAAACTGTTAAATTTAATGTGTCGATTGTGTTCTTTTTTATGAATAGGGATTGGACATCCAGTTTCCTCAATATACAGTAAGTTACAGGTGTAGTAGATGCAATAAACTCTAGGGGTGTGCCAATGGGGGGGGGGGGGGGTTCTTGGAAGAGTTGAATATGTTTTTTAATTTTAAAGGTGGTTTAAAAGTGGATTAAAGTTATAATGGTGTAGAATTCTATTAATTTTTTCTGATTACCCTTTAATGTATGGGATAGCAATGGTTTTACTTCATATTATTTTTTTGATGAAGTTTTATGAAGAACTTTATGAATAGTATTTTTTGCTATAGCCATTATTTATAAATGTATTGCTAATAATTTTTAGTTCTTGTTTAAGAACTTGTTCATTAGAGCAATTGTTATAGCTCTGTTTTTGATTATATTAATGACTCCAAGTTTTTGTGAAGGGTGGTGATAAGAATTAGCATGTATATATTGACTGGTATGTGTAGGCTTGCATAAACAGTGAAGGATAGACTACCTGAGGGAAGTTGTGTGACCGGTGTATCCAGGAATAGAAGCAAGTTCTGATTTTCAATTTCATTAGTAAATTGTATGCGCTCATGTTGTTTGTTCAGGTGGCTAAGGAATGTGTTTAACGTTTGGCAGCCATGTGGCCAGATAACGAAAACATCGTCAAAGTATCTAAGCCAAACTTTAGGTTTTAAAGTAAAGGAATCTAGAGCACGTTGCTCAAAAGCTTCCATATAAAAGTTAGCAAGTGCATGGGGGGCGGGGGGGGGGATAGTGGTGAGCCTGTCGCTGTACCTTCTTTTTGTAGGTAAAAATTATTTTGCCACATGAATGAAGTAACTGGAATGTAGTACGTGGACAAAGACAGCTGTAATGTTGGGTGAAAATTTCTTCTGTACGAGAAGAATCATATCATTGATTGGGAAATTTGTGTAAAGGGCAGAAACATCAAAACTGACTAATAAATCATCTTTGCCGAGTGCTATGTTTTTAATTTTGTTTATGAAGTGTTGTGTTCTGTTATGGGAGGGGGAATGACCTACAAACTCTTTTGAGTGTTGCTGCTAGTTTCTTGGGTAGGTGATAATTAGGACTGTATTCCCTCAACTATCAGCTAAAGTGGAATGTTGTTTGTGTCCCTTGGGAACACCATATATTCTGGGAGAATGGGGTATTAGTTTTTTAAACAGTGTCTGATGGCCAAGGAGTGACAGACTTAAGTAATTTCACAGTTTTTTCTTTATCCTGTTTGTGGGATTATAGTTCACAAATTGATAGGTGTTGTTATCAGAGACTAGTTGATTCATCTGATGAACGTAAGTTGATCAGTCAAGGATGACGATGGCATTACCTTCCTCTGATTTTGTTATAATTATATCCCGATTAGCTTTTAATGACTTGATTGCTGCTAGTTTCTATTTTTGTAAGATTGCTATATGTGGTTTTCTTTGTATTCAAATCATTGCTGGTTTCTAAACGAATTTTATAGAATTCTACACCATTATAATCTTAATGCCACTTTTAAACCACCTCTAAAATTAAAAAACATATTCAACTCCTCTAAGGATCCTCTCCCCTTTTTAAAACGATGTCGGGATTCAAGAGTGATACCAAACTGCGTTAAAATGAAGATCAATTTCCATTCCAAAAAAGCACTTCGTGTATATAACCATGCCAGCCAGGCATTACTCCGCGAGCAAATCGCCTCTACACATGCTACCCTCGCAGTGACGAACGCCGCCATTGGCTCCTTACATGCTCTCCACCGTTCTTAACCCTGAACTTTGGTCGATTCTCTCTCTGGCATTTCGGAAACTTCCGCACAGAGAGAATTCCAAAAAATAAAAAATAAACACATCAAGAAATATAGCAACCTTGTGAAAAACAAACCACAACCACAAATTCAACCGCTCCAGACAGTAATAAACCTCTCTTCCAAAAGGCTCAACGACGATGCCGTCAGCGCCCTTTGCCGAAGGAAGTGCCGGTGCTTGACGTAATGGTGAACATCGAACGAGGAATCGGTCGCTTACCGTCGGAGATAGCTAACAACATCAGACTTGATGTAGCCAACATCCTCGCGCATTCTTCGCCGCCAAAAAGTAATTTATCAAATGCCCAACGCACGGCTCTCCTGAAACTACGTAAAGAAAAAAGTATCGCGGATAAGGGTAATGCTACAGTCGTTCTTAATACCAGTGAATATAATTGTAAAATGAACATTATCCTCCGCGATCGCGCTACCTACATCCCGCTAGAACACGACCCCACAAAAACACAAGTTAAGAAACTAAAAATTTTACTCAAAAAAGTATCTTCCTGGTCCCCTGATGTCACGAAAAAACTTAAACCTTTCCGCTCCCCCCCCCCTCCCCCCCCCCCCCGAATATACGGGTTACCAAAAATCCACAAACCCAATTCCCCACTCAGGCCTATAGTAGATGCTACCAATGCACCTTGCTATAGACTATCTAAACAGCTGGCCAACTCTCTGATCCCCCTCACCGGAAGGTCCCCTTCCTATATAAAAAACTCGACCCACTTTAAAGCCCTCACAGAAAATTTAACCTTGAAGAAGACAGACATATTGGTAAGCTTTGATATCTCCTCTTTGTTTACCAATATTCCCTTAATTGACACTTTATCTCTCTTAGAAAACGTTTTTCCCTCTGACATCTTAGATCTCTTTTCCTTTGCCATTAACTCTGGGTATTTCTCTTGGAACAACAAAATCTACAAGCAGATAGAGGGAACTGCCATGGGTTCCCCCCTCTCACCCCCCTTGCCAATTTCTATATGGAAGATTTCGAAAAACGAGCCATAGACTCAGTCTCACTCAAACCTTCTATCTGGCTAAGATATGTAGATGATGTGTTCTCTATTTGGCCTCATGGCCCAGACACGTTAGACTCCTTCCTCAGTCATCTCAATAGTCTACATCCAAGAATCCAGTTCACTATGGAAAAGGAAAAGAACAATTGTTTACCCTTCCTAGACACCTTAGTCACATGCCTGCCTAATGATACACTTACCTTCACCGTATACAGAAAACCCACACACACAGGCAGATACATTCACAAACTCTCCCACCACCACCCCTCTCAACAATATGGCATTATTAAAACTCTTACCAAGAGAGCCCACAATCTTTGTTCCAGTGGAACCGCCCTCACTACTGAGCTTAACCACATACACAGTACTTTCCTCTCCAATGGCTACAGCGATCACAGTATCAAAAAAATAATCAACTCCTCCCCCATTCCCCATCCTTCTCGTCAACAAGAATTTAAAAATGCCATCACCATACCCTACATCCGTGGCACATCCGAAAAAATAGCCAAGATACTAAAACAGTACAATCTACACACAGCATATAAGCCCCACCGCAAACTGGCTACCCTTATCCGTTCTACGAAAGATCAGCTCCCTCCTCTCTCTCTGCCTGAAGTTTACAAAGTACCCTGTTCCTGTAAGCTGGCGTACTTTGGACAGACAGGCAGATCAGCATCCATCCGTCTAGAGGAACACAAGTCTTACATCTTCAAACACAACTATGGCCATTCAGGCTTGGCTGACCATGTTTTGGACACCACCCACAGGGTATCATGGAAGAAAACCACCATGCTCCACCACAGCAAATTCAAGAAAGAGAGACTTTTCTTAGAAGCAGCAGCAGCTCTCAAAAACCAACCAAATCTCAGTAAATATGGTTGCATTAAGCTTCTGAAGATTTGGGAAACACTCATCACCAGAGTTCCCACCTTACATTCCAGGCCACCTACTACTGCCCTTAGAGGGCGCTCTACCTAGATAGGACTTTAGTGTCACCCACGTGGTTGGGCTTAGTATTGTTTGTTATTTGTGTATATGTTACATTAATTGTTTTTGTAATCCCCGTAGATGTCCTAGTGACTAGGACGAAATATAGGAAGTATTAAATTCTATTTTAATTCTTTTTGATTGTTGTAAAAAATCCATTAAGCCTCCAACATGAGATCCTCTCCCCATTGGCACAACCTGGAGTTTATTGCATCTTCTGCACCTTTAAGTTACCATATATTGGAGAAACTGGACATACAATCCCTATCTCTAAAAAAAGACTATTAAAATCTGCCATATTTCTACAAAACAATTGCAATCTGAATCTTTTGAATCAAATTGTTTCTTTTAATTCAGCTATTGACTTTGGAGTGAAAAAAAGAGTGTCTGCAATTTTGCTAAATCTAATTTGATCTACCATTATTTTTCTATTTTTACTGTTGCTTCAGATACTTATTTTGCTAATTAAATGTTTTGTTTAATGTTCTAGTTACTTAGATCTGCCTGTCCAGAGGCGTTAGGTAGCAGCCCTACCACTGGACTTACCCAGCGACAGGTTAGTAACCTGCCCTGGGGAAATTCAAAATACTTTCAAGTTTCATGCAAAGAAAAGCCGGACGGACTGTCAGGGAAAAGACCACAACCCAGGAAACAGTAAACGAAATTGGAAAAAGGAACACATAATGAAGATTGCAACATGGAATGTGAGAAGCATTGCACACAAAGAAGAAGAACTTGATAAACAACTAAACCAAGCTAACATAAAGATATGTATAGTAACAGAAACAAAGAAAAAACAAAGGTACAAAAGAAACAAACAACTATATACAAATCTACAGTGGGGTAAAAAAAGAAGAAAGAGCAAAAGCATGTATAATGATTATGGTACATAAATCCCTAAAGAACAATATTGTATATTACAACTATTTGAATGAAAGACTAATAGAAATTAGACTCAAGACATTAAGAGGCCACATAACAATAATTGGTGCATATGCACCAGAAGAGGGAAAAGAAGAAGACAGTAATATATTTTATAAAGAATTACAGAATGCCATAGATAAAACAAACAAAACTGACTATTTACTGCTAGCAGGAGATTTAAATGCCAGAATAGGAAACAAAAAATACAAAACAAACATAGGTAAATTTGGCGAAGGTACATGTAATCAAAATGGTCGCAGATTGCGCGATTTTGTCATTTATAATAATATGAGAATAATGAATTCAATGTTTAAACACAAGGAAATACATAAATATACTTGGTCAGCCAGAGGATACAAATCAGTAATTGACTACGTTATCACAAATTTTAAATTAGCGGAGTTAATTTTAGACGTAAGAGCATATCGAGGCTTTGAATCAAACTCTGATCATTATATGGTATCAGCAAAAATTGGTTTTAAACCAAAGTGGCTAAAAACACATAGAATTGAAAATTCTTACCAGCCAAGCTACAAAATTTCTTCATTACAGAATCCTCAAATTAGACTACAATATCAAAAATGCACAAACTTAAAAACAGAAACCACACATGAATCGAGTGACATAGAAGATGAATGGGAAAATTTGAAACAAATTCTCACCAAAGCAGCAACAGAAACCTTAGGAATAAAGCACAAATGGATTAGAAAAAGAGGACTACGAGACTGGAACAAAGAAATAGAAAATATAATAAAACCAAAAAGGACAGTTACCAGAAATGGTTAAATTCCAAAACAATAGAAGCAGAAATAGAGTATAAAAGAAATAGTGCAATTGCAAAACGAGAAGTAAGGAAAAAACATAGAGAAAGATGGAACAATTTCGTAACAGAACTAGAAAAGGATTTATTTAAGCCACAACCCAAAACCTATAAAGTAATAAAATACATGAATAAAGAAATAAAAGAAAAGATAAAAATACAAACAATAGATTTATAAAAATGGGTGACCTATTTCCAAAATCTCTGGACAGATGAGAACAATGAATTAAAATTTTATAAGACAAAGAATGACCTAATAGAAAATATCACAATGTTGGAACTGAAAAATATAATAAAGAAGATGAAAAATAGGAAAACGCCAGGAGAAGACAATATAAATATAGAACTATACAAAAATGCAGGTGAAAAATTTAATGAAAGACTTTTGAAATTTTTTAATATGGTTTGGATGTCCGGAAAAACCCCTAACTCTTGGAAAAAAGCACTGGTCATCCCAATCTATAAAAAAGGAAATAAAGACAATTGCAATAATTATAGGGGAATTAGCCTGCTGAATACAGGATATAAAATATATGCAGGAATATTAAAAGAGAAACTAAGCAGCATTGTAGAAAACAAATTACTAGAAGAACAAAATGGCTTCCGAAAAGGCCGATCCTGCATAGATCCAATTTTTACTTTAAAATTATTAATAGAAAAGAGAAGAGAATTTCAAAAAGAAACACATGTGGCATTTATTGATTATGAAAAAGCTTTTGACAAAATCAGTCGACAAAAATTGTTTAAAACATTAACCAATTTAAACATACCAAACCAACTTTTACAATCTATTCAAGAAATATATACAGGAAATAAAATAGCAGTTAAATTAGAACACACCTCAGAATGGAAAGATATATCAAGAGGAGTACGACAAGGATGTACCCTCTCGCCGCTGCTTTTCAATATATATATAAATGAAATATTAACAATCTGGAAACAGCATAACCCATTTGGTATACAAATGACCCCGCAAATGAAGATAGATACACTACTATTTGCAGATGATCAAATAGTATTAGCTACATCAGAAGATGACTTACAAAGATCATTAAATGATATCTGAAAGCAATATAATATGACAATATCCAAAGAAAAAACAAAAATAATGGCATTCAAAGGAGAAAACCCAATAAGAAGTAAAATAGTGATAGATAATAAAATACTAGAACAAATAAACACTTTCAGATACTTGGGATGTGATCTATCATACGAAGAAGAAAAAGACTAAAATATCAAACTTTGTCAAAGTAAATGGCATAATAAATAGTATATTTAAGCCATCCCTGGTACAAAAACACACTAGAATCAGACTATATAATGTCTTGTCAAAACCAACTCTGCTATACAGAAGCGAAACATGGACCATGAAAAGGAAAGAAGAAAAACGAATTCAAACAGCAGAAATGAAGTTCCTCAGAAAAACAGCTGGATATACCAAGTGGGACCACAAAACAAATGAAGAAATCTTACAATCCCTAAAAATCAAACCAATTAATTACTACATAAGACAGCATAAACAAAAATGGCTAGAACATATAAATCGAATGGACAACAGCAGACTACCAAAAATATTATACAGATACAAAATAAGTGGAAAAAGAAGAATCGGAAGACCAAGAAAGAGATGGCATGAGACCGGAACAGGCCACATGGCCTATATTCCATGATAGGAAGAAGAAGAAGATGTTCTGTTTAAATAGACATACACCAAGTTATCTCTATGTTAAATTCTTCTTAATTTCTCCCAAAAAGTTATTCTGTGTTTTCCATATCCTTTCTTTCATAGTTACTCGGTGATCAGCATTCATTCATTTTATTAAATTATGGAGGAAACTAATGTGTTATAGTAATAACTTCAATTTAATATAAACCAAAATATTAAACAAGTTATTATTATATAACGCAGTTATATAGTAATGCTATATTACTATACAACACATTAGTTATCTCCATAAATGTATTAAAATGAATGGTTCCATATTTTTCTTCAAACTTCTCATAATATCATTAACTGTTTTATTTCAAAAATCAACTTTTGATTTTGTTATTTTCATTAGTTAAATCTTTTAATTTATTCAGGATAACATATCAGTAACAAGGTAGACAAAGCCATCTGAAACTTGAATGGTGAAAAACAGTGGAATACATGACATTTGAACCGAAATACTAAAATGTGGGCTATATAAGTTTTGAATACACTTCATAATCAAGATAATTACAATAGAGCCTGTATTATACTTTGTTTTATTTCCCTTAATATATATGTATATATGGGGTGCTTAAGGGTCAAAGCTGTATAACTGAGAGGAGACCTCCACATAGCCTTTAAAGGAATGCGGAGAACCGACCAGGGCTTTTGACCTAATGTCCAATCTACACCTTTTGCTACACCTTTGCAACGAGTTGCCCTGGTGTTGTATCACCTTGCCCTAGTCCTGAAGATACTTTCAGGTGCAAACTTTGTTTGCTCACACTTGGATAAAGGATTAAACTAAATTTATTATACTAATGTCCAATCCTCACCTTCTCGTGGTGCACCCTGTTGGGTATCTACTTGGATACTGAACGAACGAGGATGGGCTGGCAATTTGGGATTTAGCTGACCAAATTGTATTGTTATTGGTTAAACCAAAATAAAAAATGATGGTACAACATGACAAAATTGCATGCCGGCTGGCGCATCGCCCGGGTAAACAAGGCCCCCATTGTTTTCGCCAGGGAACCAGGGTGAACAGCGAAAAGTCAGCTACTGGAACAAATCTGAAAACAAACCCCAACTCAACATCACCAGAATTAAAGTTCGGTACTATCAATGTAAGAAGCCTGAATGGCAAAGAAATGGAGCAAGCTGAGAAATTAGATAAGTACCAAATCGACATAATAGGGGTGACTGAAACAAAAAACCAAAACTGGTGAAATCTTTCTGAGCAATAAATACAAAATGTTATATTCAGGCAATGACAATCAAGGAAAAGAAGGAGTAGCCATAGTATTCAACACAAAATACGAGGCTAATCTTCTTGAATGGCAGTCAGTCTCAAGTAGAGTAATGTGGGCAAATATGAGAATGGGGAACTGGACAATGAGACTTATTTGTGCTTATGGTCCCACAGAAGGTTCTACTAAGGTAGAAGTGGAGGAATTTTTTGAGGCTTTAGAAAAAGCAATTGACACAATGAAAAAGGAAAAGTTGGTTCTTGTTGGGGATCTAAATAGCAGAGTAGGAAATGATTGTGAGACATACAAAAATATTTTTGGAAAATTTGGAGAAAAGAGCAAAGCTAATAATAATGGCAAATATCTGTTGGATTTCTGCTCAGGACATGGACTGGTTATTACTAACACCATATTCCAACATAAAAATGTGCACAAATTCACATGGAGAGAAGAGGCAAGGATTAAGAAAAGTCTCATTGACTATGTTATTGTTGATAGTGATGTTTTCTCCCTGGTGCAGGACACCAGAGTGTACAGAGGATTTGAAATTGGAAATGATCACTATTTAGTCTTGAGCAGGATAAAATTGAATTTCATATTGAAAAGAATAACATGTAAGAAAGTTTTAAAGCGAATAAAAGTTGAGCAGCTCTCAGATGTAAACTGTAGACTAAAATACAGAAAGATTATTGAAGAAAAAATGAAAGAGTTTGAGAACAGGAATCAAATCTTGGAGATTCAGTGGCAAACTGAAGAAAACATTGATTGATTCTGCCAGAGAGGCATCTGGTGAGGTCTGCAAGGATAAAGAAATCAGAACTCCCTGGTGGATGCAGGAAGTTAAAGAGGCAGTGAAGGAAAAGAAGAAAGCATATCAAAAGT